>NW_026128879.1:0-6275 GCF_022985175.1 Labeo rohita
AAATGATCTACTCTTATCATCCGATCGTAGTTGTATCTCTCTGTTAGTGCTACTGGATCTTAGTGCTGCGTTTGATACTGTTGACCACAACATTCTCTTGAATAGACTTGAGAATTATGTTGGCATTAGTGGTAGTGCATTGGCATGGTTCAAATCGTATCTATCTGACCGCCATCAATTCGTGGCAGTAAATGATGAGGTATCATATCGATCTCAAGTGCAGTATGGAGTACCACAAGGCTCAGTACTAGGGCCGTTACTCTTTACGCTTTACATGTTACCCTTGGGTGATATCATCAGGAAATATGGTGTTAGCTTTCACTGCTATGCTGATGATACCCAGCTCTATATTTCTTCGCGGCCTGGCGAAACATACCAATTTGAAAAACTAATGGATTGTGTAGTTGAGTTAAAAAATTGGATGACAAGTAATTTCTTACTGCTAAATTCTGAAAAAACAGAGGTGTTAGTTATTGGGCCTAAAACCTCAGCGTGTAATAACCTAAAACACTGTCTAATACTTGATGGCTGTTCTGTCAATTCTTCGTCATCAGTTAGGAACCTAGGTGTGCTATTTGATGGTAATCTTTCCTTTGAAAACCACATCTCTAGTATTTGCAAAACTGCATTTTTCCATCTCAAAAATATATCTAAACTACGACCTATGCTATCAATGTCAAATGCTGAAACATTAATTCATGCGTTTATGACCTCACGGTTAGATTATTGTAATGCTTTATTGGGTGGTTGTTCTGCTCGCTTAATAAACAAACTCCAGCTGGTCCAAAATGCAGCAGCTAGAGTTCTTACTAGAACCAAAAAGTATGATCATATTAGCCCGGTTCTGTTTACACTGCACTGGCTCCCTATTAAACATCGTATAGATTTTAAAATCTTGCTAATTACTTATAAAGCCCTGAATGGTTTAGCTCCCCAGTACCTGAGTGAGCTCTTATCGCATTATAGTCCCTCACGTCCGCTGCGTTCTCAAAACTCTGGCAATTTGATAATACCGAGAATATCAAAATCAACCGCGGGCGGCAGATCTTTTTTCTTATTTAGCACCCAAACTCTGGAACAATCTACCCTACAATGTTCGGGACGCAGACACCCTCTGTCAGTTTAAATCTAGATTAAAGACCCATCTCTTTAACCTTGCTTACACATAACAAATCCACATTCTTATAATTCAAATCCGTTAAAGGATTGAGCCTGGTTTCTCCCAAGGTTTTTTTCTCCATTTGTCACCGATGGAGTTTTGGTTCCTTGCCGCTGTCGCCTCTGGCTTGCTTAGTTGGGGACACTTTCTCTTAACACAATATTGCATTTTACTTTATTGTTTTTGATTAACTACCTTTACCTATAATGTGAGTGTTTAATGTTGCCTTTGGTTTGCCTTGATGTACTGTTTCCTATTTAATACTGTACAGCCGCCTTGTCACAATTCTGTATTGTTAAAGGCGGTATATAAATAAAGGTGACTTGACTTGACTTGTTACTTCGGACTGTACTCTAGTATTTTGACGTTCTGCCTGTTTATTGGATTACGCTCTTGTCTTGCCCTGGATATCACTGTTTGTTGGAGATCGACCTTGCCTGTCTGACCACGTTCTGTTCAATAAAGCTCACAATTGGATCTATTCACGCTTCTGAAGAGTCCCGTTACAGAATACTTCGCCTCCCACAGATCACCATGGACCCAGTATCACACCTCTTCTGCCTACGTCAAGGTAACCGTTATATTGAGGGTTATATCACGTCTCAGCTGACCTCCTAGAGCCTCGTCACATCTCAGCTGACCCCCTAGAGCCTCCTCATGTCTCAGCTGACCTCCTAGAGCCTCGTTACGTCTCAGCTGACCCCCCAGAGCCTTGTCACGTCTCAGCTGACCTCCTAGAGCCTCATCACGTCTCAGCTGACCCCTCAGAGCCTCTTCACGTATCAGCTGACATCCCAGAGCCTCGTCAGGTCTTAGCCGTCCTTCCAAAGCCTTGCCAAGTCTCGTCTTATCTCCCTAGCCACGCAGAGCCCACGCTCCCTAGCCACGCAGAGCCCACACTCCCTAGCCACGCAGAGCCCATGCTCCCTAGCCACGCAGTCCTGACACTCTCTAACCTCACAGTCTCCACACCCTCAAGCCCGGCAGGCATCCCACTGTCTACTGTGCTGCCTTTAATTGTGATTGCCATCTTGAGCGTGTGGGCTACACACTGCACTCCTGAGTCCTCATCTGTCCATGAGCCTGCTTCAGAGGTCCCATCTGACCACAAGTCTGCTCCAGAGGCCTCATCTGACCACAAGTCTGCTCCTGAGGCCTTGTCTGTCCACGAGTCTGTGCCAGAGGTCTCTCCTGTCGACAAATTCGTGCCAATGCCTTCAGAGGTGTCAGCGTATGCTGTAGAACCTCCCAAGGAGGCGGCGTCCATTCATGAACTCACCGTCTTGTCTGTCCATGAGTCTACTCAGAGATCTCGTCTGACTATGAGTCTGCACCAATGCCCTCAGAGGTGGCGGCTCCGGCTGCAGAACCTCCTAATGAACTCTCTGCCCGTCCTGTCACAGTCATGGACGTCACCTCTGAACTGTCTCCCTGCCATGCCATCCCACCCTGTTTTGCCTCTGTTCCCCCACCCTCCTGGACTGTTGTTGTTTTGAGCACCAGGAGTTGCTCCTAGAGGGGGGGATTCTGTAATGCCATGCCAGCAGAGGGAGCCCTTGCCTATGGACTGACTGTTACCGCTCCCTCTGCTGCCTCTATGGTTACTTCCTGTTTGGTGGCCATATAAAGAAGGCCATGCCAAACAGACCCTCGCAAAGTATTGTTTTGCCTGTGCGGACTCTACCAAGCGTTTCCCCTTGTTTTTCATTGCTTGTTTCATTGCCTTGTTTTGTTTTTTTCCATGGTTATTGTTCTGTTTCACAGTCATAGTTTTGCCTTGTTTTCATTGCCATAGTTTTTGTCTAGTTTCATTGCCTTGTTCATTTGCTACTTTGGACTGCTCTCTGGTATTTTGACGTTCTGCCTGTTTATTGGATTAAGCTCTTGTCTTGCCCTGGATATCACTGTTTGTTGGAGATCGACCTTGCCTGTCCGGCCACGTTCTGTTCAATAAAGCTTGCAATTGGATCTATTCACGCTTCTTACGAGTCCCGTTACAATCCTAATGACAATGACAAATTGGTAATATTCAGAAGAGGATCTATGACTTCTGGAAGGACCACTTTTAATAATAATAATAATTCATTACATTTATATAGCATGTTTCTAGGCACTCAAAGTGCTTTACATTGTGAGGGGGGATCTCCTCATCCACTACCAGTGTGCAGGATGATGCCACGGCAGCCATAGTGTGCCAGAATGCCCGTCACACACCAGCTTATTGGTGGAGAGTGATGAACCCAATCAGCAGATATGGGGATTTTTAGGAAGCCATCATGGTCAGAGGCCAATGGGCAGAGGGATGCCGAGGTCACACCTCTACTCTTTTCGAAAAACTTCCTGGGATTTTTAATGACCAGAGAGTCAAGACCTCGGTTTAACGTCTCATCCGAAGGACGGTGCTTTTTGACAGTATAGTGTTGTGGGATCACAAATTTAAGAATCTGTTTAAGATCTGCTGATCCTATGTTCTGACAGGGCATCGCATGAAAAACTAAGGTGAAGTACATTGTATTTAACATTTAAGGTAAATATGATGACATCAGATAAATGATTCTCTCAAACACAGTTTGTAGTTTGTTCCTGCCAGTTCCTGTTCTCTTATTGTAAGTTAAATGAGCCAGATTACTGAGATATCTTTTGTTTGTAATGGCTCTTGGTGCCTCTGCCCCAGTCTTTGCGTAGTTGTGATGATTGGATTAGGACTGGTGAAATGGGGCAGTTTGTTATACCTGAATACTTAATTTGCATACTTTTTTGGGGGTTGTCACCCAGGTCCTTTGTCTCCATTTCTAAGCACTGCCCCCTAAATGTATATAAACTACAATGTATCACTGCCTTAGTTAGACTTTTGATGACTGCAGTGCCACGCAGCGCGTTCTCAACAAAGAACTCTGTTGAAGATACCCAAAAGTCTCCTGGTCTTCAATTCAGAGTTTCCAACAGGGTCCCCATCAATATACTGGGGCGCTAGGACCCCCACAGTCCACAGGGTGAGCACCCCCTGCTGGCCTCACTAGTACCTCTTCCAGCTTCAACCTAGTTTTCTCAGGAGGTCTCCAATCCAGGTACTGACCATACTCAACCCTGCTTAGCTTCAGTCTTGGGCTACAGGGTGATTAGTATCTTAGGGTCTAACATACATGTTTTTGGTTTAGATTAGGGCTGAGGAACCTTGATCCTGGAGGGCCGGTGTCCCTGCAGAGTTTAGCGCAAACCCTGAAAAAAAAAAAAAAAGTGTATCTTGAAGTCCTTGATTAGCTTGTTCAGATATGTTTGATTAGGGTTTGAGCTAAACTCTGCAGGGACAGTGGCCCTTGAGGATCAACGTTCTCCACCCCGGTTTAGATGATTTAACAAGTTCATATAATTCTTCCTCTTCCATAGTAGAGTATGAATGGGATTGTTCCTCAGGAGTTCTATAGTGCGTCTGATGCGATACTGTAGCTGGCGGCTGCATGGTTACAATTTTATCTGTAATAGTATTAATCTTGGAAGTAAAGTAGTTCATAAAGTCATTACTGTTGTGCTGTTGGGAAAAGTCAAAGCCTGTTGATGCTTTATTTTTCGTTAATTTTAATGTTTTTCTGTAGGATAGGGTACATTCAGGCAGGCAGTACTAAATACCTCTAGTTTTGTTTTCATCCAGCTGTGCTCCATTTTCCGGGCTGCTCTGTGCTTGTTATACCATGGTGCCTGACTGTTCCCCTTCAGGAACTCGAGCCGCGTCGAAACGCTTTGGGAACGCCTTCAGCGTGACCGCGCTCTGAATCACGTGTGCAATCAAACCAATGGAAGAACGAAACGTCACAGGCGGGTGACGTCACTGACCAGGAAGCATAAAAGCACGTGCGCCAGAACGAGCGTCAGCTTCTGTCTTTCAGCAGCGCTCTGTGTTTGTGTCTGTGCTGTTCCCTTTTTGGTTGCTAGTTTGCACCACTTTTATTTTAGAACAGATGTCGAAAAAATCTGAAAAAACCAAAAACGTTAGCAAGCCAGGTTTTAGAGCGTGTGTTCCTCCCTGCTCTCGTTACATCTCGAGCGGGGATACACACGCTCTATGCGTGGCTTGCTTGGGAGCGTAGCATGCGGCATCGGCCCTCAAGCGGGCCGATTGCCCGCATTCCGACACATTGCCGATGCGTCTGCTCCGCTCCCGGAAGGACCTCTTCTCCGCGGAGGGGTCCTTCATCAGCGTTCCCCGCGGGTCCGGTCCCGCTTCCGCCGAGGCGGAGCGGCGGCTGCACTCGTGGGGTTCGCAACTGGATCTGGTGGAGGGTATGGAGACGGGTGACCCCCTATCTTCTGCCTCACCCACCAGATCCGCTGCCCGGCCTTCGGGATCGGAAGCCCGCGCTGCGGTTTCTTCCCCCCGGGGGTCGGCCTCCACGCTCGCCATATCTTCCTCCAAGGAGGTTGATGTGGTGAGTGTGGATGAGGCTGCAGCACCTCAGTTTCCCCAGTACGAGGAGCTACTGGAGGTGGTGACTCGGGCGGTGGCCAAGCTCAGCATCGATTGGCCCGCCGAGCCATTAGTCGAACCGCAGAAAAGTAAGTTGGACGAGAGATTTCTGCGGTCTCGACCACCTCCAGCATGCCGGAGCCTTCCGTCCCTTTTCTGATCTCCACACTGAGGTGTCGAGATCATGGAATGCACCCTTCTCGTCCCGCTTGTTCATCCCCGCTTCCTATAATTATGGTTATGTGGCGGGGTTGGATGAGCGAGGGTACAGAGCGATGCCTCGGGTGGAACAGACGCTCGCGAGCTATCTGTCCCCCGAGTCTGCATCGTCTCTGAAGGCTCCGGTCTTGCCCTCCAAGCCGCTGCGAGTCACCTCAGCGCTGGTGGGCAAGGGGTACACGGCTGCGGGTCAGGCTGGTGCGTGTCTGCACACCATGTCGGTGTTACAGGCGTACCAGGCTGACCTGCTCAAAGAGCTGGATGAGGGTGAGGAGATCAAAGATAGCGATATCTCTGAGCTCAGGAGGACCGCTGATTTGTCTCTCCGCGCCACTAAGGAGACCGCCCGTGCCATTGGGCGGTCTATGGCAGCCCTTGTGGCCGCAGAGAGACATCTCTGGTTGACCCTGTCCGACATGAAAGAGAAGGACAGGG
>NW_026128880.1:0-33493 GCF_022985175.1 Labeo rohita
TTGCTGATGTTGTTTATGATTTGGATCTACAGGAATAGAATCACAGGACAGCGTTGAGCAGAAAACAAGATTTCAAACTGCATATGAAGGTGGAACTGTAATAATCAACTGTACATATCAAACTTCAGTCTCCCCGACTCTTTTTTGGTACCAGCAAAAAGTAAACAGAGTCCCTAAATATATGCTGAACAGAGTTGGCAAGACTGGAGATGAAGATAAAGAGTTCAAAGACAGATTTAGTGCAGATATTGACACATCTTCAAAATCAGTTCCTCTGACAATCAAGAATCTGCATTTGTCTGACTCTGCTGTGTACTACTGTGCTCTGAGGCCCACAGTGACTGAAACACACTCAACACTCAGACAAAAACCTTGTATCATTCCATCAGTTCTGACTGTTGTAGCTTTTTCTAAATGTAGATGAATGGATTATCTTAACTATAAATTAAATCTACCACAGAACTGAATGTGTTAGCTAAGACATCAAAAACCATTCTGACTTTTAAGAATAAGAATAAAAACTGACTGAGGAAACATCAAGACATGTATAAATATATTGTTATTATGCAGTAGCTATTTGGAGCCAGTAAAGGGCATTCAGTTTCATTTGCTGATATGTACTGCTGAAATCTCACTCTCTGTCAGAGACATATTAAATTAAATTACTCTGTCAAAACAAAATATTCTCATTGTGTTAAGATTTATTTAAAAAAAAAAAACACACAGACTGACTGTAAACAAATGTAAGAACTAAAAGACATAATTTAATTAATGTCCCACTAGCCCTTTTAGTCATTCATTCATGAACTGTGTAACCATGATTCACAGTAAATGGCATTCAATGGTAATATCTAATGGCTGCTTACACACGCAGGCTTGTGTGATCAATTCAAACTCATAAAATGAAGCAAGTCTGTAAATTCAGATTTTTGCCCAAGGCTATATCATGTTTTTTCCTTAAAAATAATGGGTTAGTTATTATATAGGGGATGAAAATTTGAATAACCTGTGTAAAAAACAAACATTTAATTTAATACAACTAATATTCTAATTAGAACAAATATTGTCATTTTAAAAAATATCAAATGTAGCATTCAGATTCATCAAATGCAATGAAAAATGAGAGAAAATATGAGCGGCATCAAACAAGTGGGTAATTTTTGCAGGGTAAGTTACATTAATGAGTCTAACTGACTCTTTTACCTATATGTGAATAAATTGGCTCAGAGAGGAGGGACTCAGTGTTCACAGATCTGACATGATGTAATTGTATCTGACAGACTGTGGTTTAAAGGATTCAGTCTGACTCTTCTCAGAGTGAACACTGGTACAATGGATCTTCATTCAGTTATTCTGTTCTGTGCCTTAGCTGGTATGTATATTTATTTGTTTGTTTGATTTGTTTGTCTTTTTTTTTTTTATTTTTTGGCAGCAATAAGTTTTACCTAAAAAGCTACTGTACTTTCTATTTTTCAGCTGCTGTCTTTGGAAATGACATCAAACCAAACAAAACAGACATTTTTGAGAAGGAGGGCTTGGATATCACAATGTCCTGTATTTATTCCTCTTCAACTACAGATACTCTCTACTGGTACCGTCAGTATGGAAAATCAAAACCTGAATTTCTTGTACTCACCTACAGCAGTGCACAAGATGCTAAGAAATCTGATGTAGATCCAAGATTCACTGTTAAAGTAGAAAAAAGGGAACAAATCCATGTGTATCTGAAGATCTCCTCTGCTGCTGTATCAGACTCTGCTCTGTACTACTGTGCTCTGCAGCCCACAGTGACAGGAAACACATCAGCTCTCTACAAAAACCTGTTACAATGAGAGACAAGAGAGAAACACGGAAACAGAGAGAAAAAAAGACAGTAAGAAAAAGCTGTAACAAAGCTGGTAACAAAGAATAAAATCAAAAGGTAGAACTGTTTTCTATTTAATATTATGTGAATTTCTGTTTAGTTTGCAATGAAAATTAGAATATCTGTTCATAAAACAAATTTAACAAGTATTAAAACATCTCAAATGATTCTCATGTATAATACAAGGTAGGGCCTTTAGGTGTGCCAGAGTATGGTAGTGTAAACACATTTACATGGGGAAACATTATACAATTATATTATACATTTATATGATATTAATTGTATTTAAATAATATAATTATATAATAGAAAACATAGCTCTATAAATATAATTTTAATACATAAACTAGCAGAGGAACAAAAACAGAAATAGTGCAGTTTTTTCTTTATTACATTAAAATTCAAATGCCACTTATGCAATAATTGCAGTGAACCAGAAGAGGGCAGTAGGTACTCAATATTACATATGACAGTACAGCAGCTTTTATGGGTCTCCACAAGCTCCTCCTTGGATCATCATTATAATACCAAAAACAAAACTGTCATATTCACTGATTTATCTGGACTTCAGCATAGACACAGTCATGTCACACAGGTTGAGGAATATATAACTCTTTGCACTATTCATTCTTGGTATGAATTCTCATTTAATACAGCTGCATATTCATGTAAGTTGATTATATTTTGAATTGTATTGTACATTAAATATTCTTTCATCTTCACAGAGTGTAGATCAGAGGACACAGTTGATCAACCAGACAAACATATGACTGAAGTTGAAGGACATTCAATAGAAATAAAGTGTAAATACAAAACAGTCCAAATTCCAATTCATCTTCTAGTGACTTGTGACTAGGGTTGCAAAATTATGGGAATTTTCAAGACTGGAAACTTTCCATGGGAATTAACGGGAATATATGGGAATTAACGGGAATATACGAGAATTAACAGGAATTATTGGGAATAAACTGGGAATTTGCAAAATTGCAGGAACTGGGAATGTAAATGTAGCTGACAAGAAAAACTTGCAGCATAATCTTAGATTTAATGCAATTTTAGCTGAATTTCTACCCTATACATTACTCAATCACATGCACACAGCACACTGCTTACTGCAGGGCTGTTAAGGCCACACACCCTACATCCACTAAACATGTGACATTTAAAAACTATAATAAAAATAAAAATTAAGGTAACAGTTAATCATGAACTACAATGAACTACAATATTCATTTTACAATCATTATTATATTAATTGATTGGGTGATTTCATGTAATTGTTCATCATGAACAACTGGATAACATTTATATTTAGCACTAATAGGCAGATAATAATTTCAAATGATGGTAGGCCTTTGTGAGTCAAGCCCCAAATAACATGCAAAATGTGACTGTAATGGAAGAAAAACTAACATTAACTACTCTAATTTAAAACAACATTCATATGTTGACAAAATCACTTCAGTAAATGATGTTACAATGCAGGAAAGTATCATTACAATTTGGGTTTATTTGTTTGGTAATCATACAGTTGTAACATTAGTTCATATGACTGGATCTGATGTCAAATTCAGGTATAATGTGGCTCAGAGAGGAGGGACTCAGTGTTCATATGATCTTAGTGTTTGACAGAAACTGTGGTTGAAAGGATTCAGTCTGACTCTTCTTAGAGTGAACACTTGTACAATGGATCTTCTTTTAATTATTCTATTCTGTGCCTCAGCTGGTATGTTACTTGGTTAATTATTATATAGCCTATAAATACATATTTTTGTTAAAAATGAGTTCTATTAAAAACATCTCACAAAAATTATGAATATTCCTCTTCTTTTTCAGATGCTGTCTTTGGAAATGACATCAAACCAGCCAAAACCAATGTTTCTGCTGAGGAGGGTTCAAGTGTTACATTGTCCTGTAGTTTTTCTGACTCTGTAGGTACAGATTATCTCCACTGGTACCGTCAGTATGGAAGATCAAAACCTGAATTTCTTGTACTCACCTACGACGCTGCAAACAAAGCTCAGGAGTCTACTGTGGATCCAAGATTCACTGTTAATGTGACAAAAAGAGAACAAGTGGATCTGAAGATCTCCTCTGCTGCTGTATCAGACTCTGCTCTGTATTATTGTGCTCTGGCGCCCACAGTGACAGGAAACACATCAGCTCTCTACAAAAACCTGTTACAGTGAGACAGAGAAATGTAGCTAGTATACAAATCACATCAAGACACATTACATCTATTCCCTAAAATACAGCCCTTTTAGAGAAAATACATTTGTCACTTTAGAATGTCTCGTCATTCAAAAAGCATTTGCAATAAAAACCAGAAGAGGGCAGTAGGTGCTAAATATTAAATTTGACAGTACAGCAGCTTTTATAGGTCTCCACAAGCTCCTCCTTGGATCATCATTATAATACCAAAAGCATAATTCTCATACTGACAGATTTTTCTAGACTTCAGCATAGATACAGTCATGTCACACAGGTTGAGGAATATATTTCTCTTCACAATATTCATTCTTGGTATGAATTCTTAATTAATACAGCTGGATATTAATGTAAGTTGATTTTATGTTGTATTGTATTGTACATTAAATATTCTTAAACCTTTACAGAGTGCAGATCAGAGGACAGAGTTGTTCAGCCAGACAAACAAGTGGCTGCAGTTGAAGGAAGATCAGTAGAATTAAAGTGTAAACATAAAGGAGATTCAGCACAAGATTATTTATTCTGGTACATCCAGAGAGCAAATGACTTTCCTAAATACATCCTGAGGAGAAACAAATATGGTGGAGATAATGGCATTGAGTTCCAGGAAAGATTTGACTCTAAACTTTCAGTCAGATTCAGTTCCACTGATGATCCAGGATGTGCGTGTGTCTGACTCTGCTGTGTACTACTGTGCTCTGAGTCCCACAGTGAGAAAACTCAAGTCAAACCACATACAAAAACACAGGAGTTGAATCTCCAGTCAAGAAAGTTTAACATGCTTCTTCTGTTAGATCATGAAATATTGCTTTGCTTTTATACTTATTTTATACACAAAATTATATTATAAAAAAGTATAATTATCCAACAGCTCAATACAAATAAATATATTATACAGTATATGACAACAAATGGATGAATGTGAACAGCAGCAGGAAGTTCAGAGAGGAGGAAGTTCCTGTGTGTGTTTCTGACTGATCTGCAGTGACTTACAGCTCAGAGCACTGAGAGACTCAACAGAGAACTGAACTGATCTGATTGAACATGGACAGATGCGTCATACTGATTCTCATTGTGGGAACAGGTACATTATTTACTGAATAATTAACAAAACTCTGTATACAATTTTAGTTTTTAAAAACATTTTTTTTTTAAGTGTGCATGAAAGTGCTGTGAAATGTGTTTGCAATAGGTTTTTGTCAACCTTGCTTTCACAGATCAAAAATCTAGGTTTTTTGTGCTTTTTGTTGACAGGTTTGGTGGCTGGAGACAACATTGAGCCAGATAAAGGGACAGAAAAAACTTCTAAAGAAACAGAAACTGTCAAGCTGAGCTGCTCATATAGTACAAATAGTGAAAATGTTTGGCTTTACTGGTACAGACAGTATCCCAACAGAGAACCACAGTTTTTATTATACAAAGGTGCCCGATCAGCAGGTGGTGAACACACCTCTGATGATCGGTTTCAGTCAACTACATCACGCACATCCACTGAACTCACTATTACTGATGTACGTCTGTCAGATTCAGCTCACTATTATTGTGCTCTAAGAGTAGTAGCCCAGTGATACAAAACATGAGACATGTCGTACAAAAACCTGAAGCTATTTTCACTTTGAAAATATCTAGTGAAAACCACAATCAAAACCACAATCTATCCAGCCCTGAATGTAATAAAATATGTGGTCACACCTGTGTAAGACTGAATTAGGCCTTTGTTATAAGGCATAAATGAGAAACATCAGAAAAGAAGCATTCAGTCGAGATATCTTGTATGTAAATGTTTAAATTTTTAAATAATTTTTGATATTAAAAAATAAAACCATAATGGTAACAGTAGATAATAAACTAAAATGAACAACAGTAGCGATCATGTAATCATTACTATACTGAATGCATGATTTATTGTAATTGAGTGATTTCAGTATAATTTAGTAATAGTGTTTTCTTGATTTAAGGCAGTGTAAAGTACAATTGTCTTCTAACATGAACAGCTGAGTAGATTAAAAGTCATTTATTAATGACCACTAGTGTTTGATGAAAAATGAAGAATGAGATAATAAAAAACTAGCATAGTCAAAAAAAAGCAGCACCTGCTGATCAACAACAAAAATTAACCTTCACATTATGAGGTGATATTTGATTCCTCAAAGTGATTAGCACGAGCACCTTTTTGAAATGGCATTTTTCTAACCTTATTAAATGTGTCATTTTTATGTCCAATTCATACATTTATATTTATAAATGTTTTATTTTTTTATTATAAACTAATAAAATCAGGAAGAATAAGTTACAAATGAAATGAAATCAGTAGTATCAACAAAATGAATCTACAGAGGTGTTACAGAAGAACACAAAAGTAGCATTTAGATATATTTACAGACTGTTTAACAAGGTGTAGGAATGCAATTAAATTCATAATAACAATGTTATAAGATGTTTTAATATAAGGCTTTTAATATAGAAATAAAATTTAAATGACTGAAATTAAAACTGCCCATAGGTGGCAGCAATTCACTAGTCTTTCAAGTCTTTCTCACTGAATCATTAATTCAATCTATTCATTCAAATGGCTGATTCATTCAGGAATAAAGCAAACGACTGTCTTTCTGAATGGACGATTGAATCATGGACTCATTAAAAATGCAGATTCATTTATAAACAAAACACCATTGTGTTTACATGGAGATGTGCAGTGGCTCAGCTGTGACTTTGTTTAGAACTATTTTTGTTGACGAAATACAGCAATATTTAGACAGCAGTGTTTTTAAAATGTAAGTCACTTAATATTAACTTGTTCATTTGTATAACTGTTGTATAAAACCAAAGATCACATTTGCAAACTTCCTCTAGAATCGTTAAAACGCTGTCATTCATCTCAGTTTATCGCGATCTCACAAACTTTGACATTAGCTTCATCCATATCAAATGATCTGTTATCACATCTTTTAAAGTAAGACGTTACGATTTTTGGCAAAAATAACGGTTCATTCTTGATAATTTACCTAAAGCAGCCTGCTTTTTCATCCAAACTCAAAAAAAAAAAAAAGGCTCTAACCATTTGAATGGATAAAATAAAGAAATTTACTCCGCCCCCCCCATTTTTCCAAAAAATGGATGTACATAAATCCAAAAAAAGATGTAACTGTAATGGAAGAAAGGCTAACACTATTAGTATTGAATTTCAAATCTTTTCAGTTTGATGTATTCAAATGCAAAAATATATTTAGTTTTTATAAGTTCAAATTCTTAAATAAGGATGACTGATCAATTTTGTTTTATTTTTATTATTAATTCAATTTTTGGTAATCATATAGTTGTAACATTAGTTCATGTGACTGGATCTGATGTCATAGTCAGATATAATGTGGCTCAGAGAGGAGGGACTCAGTGTTCATATGATCTTAGTGTCTGACAGAGACTGTGGTTGAAAGGATTCAGTCTGACTCTTCTCAGAGTGAACACTTGTACAATGGATCTTCATTCAGTTATTCTGTTCTGTGCCTCAGCTGGTATGTTATTTGGTTAGTTATTATTATTATATATTTTTGTTTGTTAAAAATTAATAGTTATTTTAAAAACATCTCACAAAAATGACAAATGTCCCTCTTTGTTTTCAGCTGCTGTCTTTGGAAATGACATCAAACCAAACAAAACAGATGTTTTTGCTGAGGAGGGTTCAGACATTACATTATCCTGTAGTTTTTCTTCTGGAGCTAATGATTATCTCCACTGGTACCGTCAGTATGAAAGATCAAAACCTGAATTTCTTGTACTCACCTACGGCAGTGCAAACAAAGCTCAGCAGTCTGTTGTAGATCCAAGATTCACTGTTAGCATTCCAAAAAAGGAACAAGTGGATCTGAAGATCTCCTCTGCTGCTGTATCAGACTCTGCTCTGTACTACTGTGCTCTGGCGCCCACAGTGACAGGAAACACATCAGCTCTCTACAAAAACCTGTTACTATGAGACAAGACAGAAACACAGAGATAGTGAGAGGTAGTATACAAATATGTAATTATTCTAATGCAAAAACGATTAAAACATAAAACAAAAATTTGAATGAAAATTTGTTTGGCAGCATGAAAAATGAATTACATCAAGTCCCTATAATACAGCTCTTATTAGTCGTTTTAAAATAACTGGTAAATTCAGAAAACAAATATCTTCTTTTGCAATAAAATGAAATGTATGAGGAAATGTTTCAGTTATGTAGTACTTGCAGTGAACCAGAAGAGGGCAGCAGATGCTCAATATTACATTTGACAGTACAGCAGCTTTTATAGATCTCCAGAAACTCCACCTAGGATCCTCATTATAATACCAAAAGCAATACTCTCATATTTACTGATTTTTCTAGACTTCAACATAGATACAGTCATGTCACACAGGTTGAGGAATATATTTTTCTTCACACTACTCATTCTTGGTATGAATTTGCATTTAATACAGTTCCATATTTATGTAAGTTGTTTATATTTTGTATTGTATTGTCTATTAAATATTCTTATATCTTTACAGAGTGCAGATCAGAGGACACAGTTGTTCAGCCAGACAAACATGTGACTGAAGGTGAAGGAAAATCAGTAGAATTAAAGTGTAAATATAAAGAATATTCAGCACAGGATACTTTATTCTGGTACGTCCAGAGAGATAATGACATTCCTAAATACATCCTGAGGAGAAGCAAATATGGAGGAAAAGATAATGATGCTCAGTTTCAGGAGAGATTTCACTCTGAAGTGTCATCAGATTCAGTTCCACTGACAATCAAGAACCTGCATGTGTCTGACTCTGCTGTGTACTACTGTGCTCTGAGGCCCACAGTGAGAAAACTCAAGTCAAACCACATACAAAAACACAAGAGCTGAATCTCAGTCAAGAAATTATAACATGCTTCTCCTGTTTAGAATATGAAATGTTGCCTTTGCTTTTCAAATACTCATTTTATACACAAAATTATATTATAAAAAAGTATAATTATCCAACAGTTCAATACAAATAAATATATTATACAGTATACAACAACAAATAGATGAATGTGAACAGCAGCAGGAAGTTTAGAGAGGAGGAAGTTCCTGTGTGTGTTTCTGACTGATCTGCAGTGACTTACAGCTCAGAGCACTGAGAGACTCAACAGAGAACTGAACTGATCTGATTGAACATGGACAGATGTGTCATACTGATTCTCACTGTAGGAACAGGTATGTTATTTACTGAATAATTAACAAAACTCTGTATACTTAGTTTGTTGTAATACTTTTTTGTATAAGTTCTGTAATATGTGTTTGCAATGGGGTTTTGTTAACCTTGCTTTCACAGATCAAAAATCTGATTTTTGTGCTTTTTAATGACAGGTTTGGTGACAGGAGACATTTATCCAGATAAAGAGACAGAAAAAAACTCTAGAGAAACAGAAACTGTCAGGTTGAGCTGCTCATATAGTGCAAACAGTGAATATGTTTGGCTTTACTGGTACAGACAGTTTCCCAACAGAGAACCACAGTATTTATTACTCCGAGGTGCCCGATCTAATTCTGGTGAAGACACCTCTGATGATCGGTTTCATTCGGCTACATCACGTACATCCACTGAACTCACTATTACTGATGTACGTCTGTCAGATTCAGCTCACTATTATTGTGCTCTAAGAGTAGGAGCCCAGTGATACAAAACATGAAACATGTCGTACAAAAACCTGAAGCTCTTTTCACTTTGAAAATATCTAGTGAAAACCACAATCAAAACCACAATCTATCCTAAAATATGTGGTCACACCTGTGTAAAACCGAATAAGGCCTTTGTTATAAAGCATAAATGTATATGAGAAACTTCAGAAAAGAACCACTAACAGTATGTCCACGTCATGTTGGTAACTGTTTATTTTAATTAATTTTAAATATATTTAACATAAAATGAACAACAACAGTGATCATGCAATTATTACTATATTGACTGCATGATTTAACCCTTTAACTGTCACTCTCATTTTTGAACACAGACATAAAAATGCACTGTCCAGACTTACCTTTTTTATAATTCATGATTAAAAACATTTTGTAATATGATTTTGATGTACATTTTCTACGGTAATGCAATGTCTGATTTTAAAATGCCTTTTAATTGATATATATATATATATATATATATATATAGATATTTGAATTTTGAGATTTGAACTGATATATAATGTCTCATGATTTCTAAAGCGTGATTGGGAAAAAGGCAATGAAGAAAGTTTGTGACAAAGGTCAGAACTCATGTTATGATGTAGATTTTTTTAAGTTGCACTCTTGACATATATTAATCTATTATTACTTCACATAAATATGGTAAAATATCTATTTAGGAGTCTTAGACCTTTCCAACGATGTATAGTTTGTGATGATTAGATTAGGATTTATTTGTAATATGGTGAAGTAAACTTCAGTGGCATCCCACTGGGGGGACGGTGACAGTTAAAGTGTTAATGTAGTGATTTCAATATAATTTAGTAATAGTGTTTTCTTGATTTAAGGCTATATATGTCTTCCGACATTAACAACTGGATATCATTTATGCTTAACAGCAATAGGCATATAAACTGTTTTAAATAATGGTACACTGTTATAAGTATAGCAAATCCATAACTCATAATAACATTCAAAACGTGACTGTAATGAAAGAAAAACGAACACTAAAGACCTAATTTGACAACATCTTTTCAGTTAATGACGTTACACCCAAATGTATAAACATCATTACAATAGTCTCATTCTCATAAGGTAATATTCTTAAATAAGGATGACAGATCAATTTGGTTGATTTGTTTGGTAATCATACAATTGTAACATCAGGTCATGTGACTGGATCTGATGTCGAAATTCAGATATAATGTGGCTCAGAGAGGAGGAGCTCAGTGTTCATATGATCTTAGTGTCTGACAGAGACTGTGGTAGAAATGATTCAGTCTGACTCTTCTCAGAGTGAACACTTGTACAATGGATCTTTGTTCAGTTATTCTGCTCTGCATCAGCTGGTATGTTACTTGGTTAATTATTATATAAATATACATTTTTTTGTTGTTAAAAATAAGCTCTATTAAAAAACTATTAATCTCACAAATGTACCTTTTTTCAGCTGCTGTCTTTGGAAATGTCATTAATCCAAACAAAACAGATGTGTTTGCTGAGCAGGGTTCAAATGTAACGTTGTCTTGTAGTTTTACTGCATCTGGAGGTGCAGATTATCTCCACTGGTACCGTCAGTATGGAAGAACAAAACCTGAATTTCTTGTACTCATCTTCAACACTGAAAACAAAGCTCAGCAGTCTGTTGTGGATCCAAGATTCACTGTTAATATTCCAAAAAAGGAACATGTGGATCTGAAGATCTCCTCTGCTGCTGTATCAGACTCTGGCGCCCACAGTGACAGGAAACACATCAGTTCTCTACAAAAACCTGTTACAATGAGAGACAAGAGAGAAACACAGAGGCAGTAAAAGAAAACTAGTACGCAAACATAAATCTAATGCAAAAATGATCAAAAAATAAAACAACGATTCCAAAGTTAGTCAAAAGGCCAGGTTTTTAACAGTATGCAAATTTGTGTGGCATTATAAAACAAATCCATACAATACACTGCTTTAACTGACCAGTCACTTTAGAATATTCTGCCATTCATGCAAATAATGTTTATTTGCATGAATCTGTATGAGATTGCAGACTCAGTTATACCATACTTGCAGTGAACCAGAAGAAGGCAGCAGGTGCTCAATATTACAACATATGTTTGTTTACAATACACATTTCTGAAATGTACAAGCTATAATAAAGTCAGACTGAATGTAATAGTCAAATGAACTACAATAATAATCATGAAATCAATATAATATTGTCTATCCATTCTCCAAACTTTATCCTCTGTTGGGTCACAGCAATGTAATTTTATTTAATTGCATGAATTCAACTTAATTTTAAATATGTAAAAGTGTTTTCTTTGTTTAAAGGCTGTGCACAGTATACTTGTCTTGCAAACATGTAAACAAGTGGAATGATTTATGATGTAAACATAAGTATGTGTTTCATATGATTTTGTTTTAAAGAATTACCAAATTAGAATTTATCTAATGTAACACTGATGGAGAGGTACATGTGTTTCACATGACTTTACACTGTTGTTAGGTCCAAAATGACATTTAAAATGTTTGCGACTCTGATGGAGAAAAAACTCTAAAACATCATATGTTCGTATGTACTGTATCATTTCTGTCAAAATCATTTTAATTAAAGCTGGCACACCCAGCTTTTCTTTTTTTTTTCCTAAATAAGGTTCACAGATTAATAATACAGTAACAGTTGTTCATATGAATAGATCTTTCTTCTCTCCTGCACTTCTGAATTGACTTATAATATAAGAGAGGAGGGACTCAGTGTTCATATTGTGTCTGACAGAGACTGTCGTTGAAAGGATTCAGTCTGACTCTTTTCAGAGTGAACACTTCTACAATGGATTTTCATTCAGTTATTCTGCTCTGTGTCTCAGCTGGTATGTTTATTTATTTGCATTAATTTAATTTAATTTATTGTTTACAATTTTACTCAAACATTTCACTATAAAGTTACCAAGGAACATTTTTTCATTTTCAGCTGCCGTACTTGGAAATGTCATCAAACCAAACCAAACATATGTTGTTCATGAGGAGGGTTCAGATATTACACTATCCTGTAGTTTTTCTGCCTCTGGAGGTACAGATTATCTCTACTGGTACCGTCAGTATGGAAGATCAAAACCTGAATTTCTTGTACTCACCTACACCAGTGCAAACAAAGCTCAGCCGTCTGATGTAGATCCAAGATTCACTGTTAACATTACAAAAAAGGAACATGTGGATCTGGAGATCTCTTCTGCTGCTGTATCAGACTCTGCTCTGTACTACTGTGCTCTGAGGCCCACAGTGACAGGAAACACATCAGCTCTCTACAAAAACCTGTTACAATGAGAGAACAGAGAGAAACACAGACAAAGATGAAGACTGCAAGTGCCAATTACAGATGAAAAAAATAACAGGTAATACCAAAATCATAAACTAGACCACTTCTTTTAATTAAAATGCATGCATCTGTGTGCATTCAAGTTATATTAAATCCCCATGAAGCTACTCTTTAATACATGTAATTAAAAAAAACTGTCAAACAATAAAACAAGTCAAACGAATCTTATGTGCCATTAATAGGGCAGGTTGATGTATGCCACAGGATGGCAGTGTTCACACACATTCAGATTAAGTTACTGCTATGATTTACATTCTTATGATAAGACAATACATCATACTACAACATTGTTGTACAATTATATTAAACAATTATACTTAAAATTGAAACATAAAAAATTTCATAAAAAAGACATTTTTCAGTTTTTCATTACTTAATATTTCTATGCTCATAACAAATAGGAGGAAGTTGGCAAAGTGAAAAACACTGGCATCTGATATGGCATCAACAATGGCATCTGATATGCTTCTCATGGTGCTTTTGATGTAAACGCTTAACGCTCATGCAAATCTTTTCAATATACAACACTCTGTAATTCTCTAATAAAACAGTGTTATCTAACACAGTTAAATGACAATAATGAACCTCAGCAGGAAGTTCAGAGAGGAGGAAGTTCCTGTGTGTGTTTCTGACTGATCTGCAGTGACTTACAGCTCAGAGCACTGAGAGACTCAACAGAGAACTGAACTGATCTGATTGAACATGGACAGATGTGTCATACTGATTCTCATTGTGGGAACAGGTACATTTTCAATTTATTATTTAAACTCTGTATGTAAATATTTATGATGATTTAAAATGACAAACTACAAAGGGTATTGATTTAGTCTTTCGCATTTTTGTAAAACATGGCTAGAAAAGTGTTTGAAATATTATTTTATCAACTTTGTTTTGACCTAATTAAAAATCAGTTCATATGTGCTTATTGTTGACAGGTTTGGTGGCTGGAGACAGATAAAGGGACAGAAAAAAACTCTAAAGAAGGAGAAACTGTCAAGCTGAGCTGCTCATATAGTTCAAGTAGCGAATATGTTCGGCTTTACTGGTACAGACAGTATCCCAACAATGGACCACAGTATTTATTATTTAAAAATGCACGGTCATCAGTTGATAATGAGCACACCTCTGATGATCGGTTTGAGTTGACTGCATCACGCACATCCAGTGAACTCACTATTACTGATGTACGTCTGTCAGATTCAGCTCACTATTATTGTGCTCTAAGAGTAGAAGCCCAGTGATACAAAACATGAGACATGTCGTACAAAAACCTGAAGCTCTTTTCACTTTGAAAATATCTAGTGAAAGCCACAATCAAAACCACAATCTATCCAGCCCAGAATGTAATAAAATATGTGGTAACACCTGGTAATTTTTTTTTTTTTAAATAAAATCCAAGAAGCTTTGCATATAGCCTACAGTGTATATATGTTTTACTGTTTGATTAATTATGGACCTTTTCTTTTTCAAAGGAAGTTCTTTTGGTGACACAATACAACCATGGTTTCCAGAAAAACATGGTTCTGAGGGTGAAAATGTGACTCTGTCCTGTAACTACAGTGTCACTAGCGGCACTAGTGTTACTCTCCAGTGGTATCGCCAGTATCCTGGAGCAAAACCAGAGTTTTTACTTTTTGTCACTGAATATTCAAACAAATCTGAGTCTGAACTACGTCTATTTTCAGAAGCTAAAAAAGAAATCAAACGTGTGGATCTGAAGATCTCCTCTGCTGCTGTGTCAGACTCTGCTCTGTATTACTGTGCTCTGGTGCCCACAGTGACAGGAAACACATCAGCTTGCTACAAAAACCTGTAAAAAGCTGTAATATTTATACTGTATACTGTATACTTATGTATGTAAGAAAAATAACAAAACCACTGAAAATAAATCACAGGTAGCTAGAAAAATCTAAAAGTAGAAAAAACACTTTACCACAGTACATGAAAAAACAAATACAAACAATATGTAACATCTTAAAATGAGGGAATCTAATGATGAAGTAATAAGTAATAATAGTCAGACGGCAATATAAACAAGAATGTTAAAATCCTACATGACTGTCTTATAATCATAGTCGATAAATGACTTAAGAATATTGTGTAATTAAAACTAAACAATAAAAATAACAAATGTTAAAATATCTCACATGATTCTCATGTGTAATATATAGTGCACACATTCTCTTTCTTGTTCCAAATTCTAGGTATAAACAAAGCTAGACTATAATTAGATATTCAATATTCTTTAATATTGTTCATATTTTCATGTTCATGAGAAATGAGAGGAAATTAGACAGAGACAAAAAGAACATCAAGTATTTAAGCCATGCCTTTAAAAAGCAGGAAGTTCCTGTGTGTGTTTCTGACTGATCTGCAGTGACTTACAGCTCAGAGCACTGAGAGACTCAACAGAGAACTGAACTGATCTGATTGAACATGGACAGATGCGTCATACTGATTCTCATTATGGCAACAGGTACACTATTCAACTTAAACAGTTTATTTAAACGATTATAGTATGTTTTCATTATTTGTAATTTTTTTGGTAAGTGCTGTGAAATTGTGAAAGCGTTTATTTTGTAAACTCTGCTTTGCAATCAAAAATCAGTTCATATGTGCTTATTGTTGACAGGTTTGGTGGCTGGAGACAGTATTGAGCCAGATAAAGGGACAGAAAAAAACTCTAGAGAAAGAGAAACTGCCAAACTGAGCTGCTCATATAGTACAAATAGTGATAATGTTTGGCTTTACTGGTACAGACAGTATCCCAACAGAGAACCTGAGTATTTATTATTCAAAGGTGCCCGATTACAAAGTTATGCACACACCTCTGATCAACGGTTTCAGTCAACTACATCACGCACATCCACTGAACTCACTATTACTGATGTACGTCTGTCAGATTCAGCTCACTATTATTGTGCTCTAAGAGTAGTAGCCCAGTGATACAAAACATGAGACATATCGTACAAAAACCTGAAGCTCTTTTCACTTTGAAACTATGTAGTGAAAACCACAATCAAAACCCCAATCTATCCATCCCAGAATGTAATAAAATATGTGGTAACACCTGTAAATTATGTTCAGGATAGTTAGTTTAGTGCACAAATACATGTCTTAATTTCTACCTTAATTACTACATTTCATGAATGACATTGGGGAAGTTTGGGGAAGGTTCATTCAATTCCAGTATTACAGTACCCCTGTAATTTCAGATGTTGGCCACAGTGTGGCATAATCTATAATGTTGGTAGCAACTGATAATTTAAGCTGCCGCTGTATGTGCCTAACTTCTGCACACAATTATGCAGTAAAAGACTAACACTGCCTGCTGTAGTTAAACTAAGTGTAATTTGAAGAAATTTACTTTTAATGGATGCAGTCTTTTGGAAAATAACTTTCAGTATTCAATTCAATGCTTAAAAAACAGTAATACTGAAGTCATCTGAGATCATTTTCAAGACTATACAGCATTGCTATGGACAGTGGTAAATATTAGGAAATATATGGCTGGCGCTGAGCTCCTCATTTGACCAACCAATCAAACAATTCAGAGCAGTGTAATTACAGACTGTGCAGTGAGTTTCAGTGAATAAAAGTGATATAAACTAATCAAATGCATGGATAAATACTGTATGTATATTCTAAGATTAATGATTGTACGTAAAGACATAGTTAAGTGATATGGTTTTACATATACACAATATTACAGTCTTCACTGAGACCGACAGACTCCTCCCAGCAGTCAGAGTGATTTGAATTTATTGCTGCCTAACAGATGCAGAAAGCGGAAGAGAATCACAACATCTCTGCATTTCTTAAGAGTCTGTAATTTCAGTTACATATAATGGTACTGTGGAAAAGTGCCATCATACACATCATATTATAACATTATGTTACACATTTTCTTTGTCCAAATTATACAGAAAATTGAAATGTATATATTCAAAAATTATATAACACAAAACAACTCTATAAGGAAAAAATACGTATTATTCAGGTTTTCATAACATAATATTTCCATGCCTGATAATAAATATGAGGAAACTGAAAAGTGAAAAACACAGGCATCTAAAATTTAAGCGATTATAGATTTAATTAAATTAGTGAATTAAAATGGTAAATAAATGAAAATAAATTAATTAAAACTTAAAGGTAACGGTCAGTGTAAAGTGCACAGTATATTTCACTGGCTGACAGTTGGCTTTATTTTGGCTCTTATTGAGTTTTTTTTTTATTAATGCTTTTTGTAGAAATACTACATGGCCTATGCACCTTAATTACCGCTTTAGTGTTCAAAATTGTTTAAATAACATGCTTTTGATATAAAAGCTCATGCAAATCTTTTCATATACAACATCTAATTTTCTAATAAAATAGTATAGTTATCTAAAACAGCTAAATGACAGTCATGAACCTCAGCAGGAAGTTCAGAGAGGAGGAAGTTCCTGTGTGTGTTTCTGACTGATCTGCAGTGACTTACAGCTCAGAGCACTGAGAGACTCAACAGAGAACTGAACTGATCTGATTGAACATGGACAGATGTGTCATACTGATTCTCATTGTGGCAACAGGTAAATTACTGATTCATTAATGAAACTCGGTACATAAATATTTCTGATATTTTTAAAATCTCAAACCACAAAGGCTACTGATATTACTTTAGTCATTTGTATCTTTGTAAAACATGGCTAGAAATGTGTTTGCAATATTGTTTTGTAAACTTTGCTCTCACCAAATCAAAAATCAGCTCATATGTGCTCATTGTTGACAGGTTTGGTGGCTGGAGACAGTATTGAGCCAGATAAAGGGACGGAAAAAACCTCTAAAGAAACAGAAACTGTTAAGCTGAGCTGCTCATATAGTACAAATAGTAATGTTCGGCTTTACTGGTACAGACAGTATCCCAGCAGAGAACCACAATTCTTATTATACAAAAATTCATGGTCAGATTATGAAGACACCTCTGATGATCGGTTTCATTCGATCATCGGTTTCATACTAGTACAAGTAGCGAAAATGTTTGGCTCAACAGAAAACCACAATTCCTACTATCCAAAAATTTTAAATTACTCACCCATCTATTCTTTAAACTGCTATACATTTTAGAATTGTCTTGCAAACACATGAACAACTAGATTATGATGCATGATGGAAACTTAACCCTTGCGCATCAATAAAAAAAAAAAAAAGTTGCACATAGGTCTTTAGTGGATAAAAATGTCCATGTCAAAAAACTGTCATACAAATTTGAAGCTTGGGAGAACAGACTTAAGTTTGGTCTCATTTTAAAGAAGACCCATGGCAGATTATTGCTGAAGTAGAAAATGTTTTAAAAGTGAAACCAAAAAAGTTATAGAGGTTTAAGTTTAAGAAAATGCTTCATGAACAAAATTTTATATAAAATATATATTTTATGAAAGACACTGAACTCTAAACTTGCTAGAAAATCAAAGCTAATACCTCAAAGCTAATAAATCTAAACAAGCTGTGTTCCAAATTTGAGGCTGACATCTCAAAAAATGAGCTTTCAGTAAGATTTTGTTTGGGCGCAGTACCAGAATTTACCCATTAGATGGCAGCAAAACTCCACAGGTGCACACAGTGGTTGGATTTTGCAGTAGTTTTTCTCTTTCAAATATTACAAACACACACACGTTTTTTTTTTTTTTTTATGATACACATACAAACCACATTCTGACATCCATACTAACACACCCACACAATTATAGCTGCATTATTTATCCAGTTGGCTCTATAATAAAGCAGGAATAAAGCGAGTATTTGCTTTATTGGCCAAATCTAACAAAAACTGACACCATTGGTAATAAATGGTAAAAAAAAAAAAAATGTTAAGCCTTGCCAACAGAATGAAAGTCTATTAATTAAAATTGTATAATTTTACAGTTAAATGGCACTGCAATTAAAAATAGCAGTTTTAAAGGGTTTCAATGGGGACATTTTTGTCCTTAAGGTCCTGAGAGGAACTATTTTTGTACCTAGTGCAAAATAGATGTACTAAAGGAAATGGGGGTGAAATAGTAATTCTAATAAAAATACACACCTGTGCTAAAATTTATGCACCTGCCAATAACACAGGCAAAATGATAAAAAAAAGGACAAAAATGTCCAAAAGGTTGCACAAGGGTTAGTTTCATCTGTTTTTGTTGTTAAAGAATTATCAGAGTAGAATTTATCTGTATTTTAACACTGATTGGCAGATTGCTACATTGTTGTGAGCCAGGCACAAAATGAGATTTAAAATGTTTCTGAATCTGAATTAATCTGACTAAAACACTTCCCTATTTAAAATAGCATTAATTACTGACAAAATAACTGTAATTAAAGCTGTCACTCCTTATCAAATAGTGATGAATCATTATAATTACTTAATTATAATGTATTTTTCTGCTTAAGCATCATGTTATTCTGTTATTCTCACAAAGGCAATAATATTTAAAAAAAATATTCATACAGATGTTACAATCATTCATGTGATTAGATCTTCTCTTTTCAATGTCTGCAATTCAGGTGTAATGTGGCTCAGAGAGGAGGGACTCAGTGATCATATGATCTTGGTGTCTGACAGAGACTGTGGTTGAAATGATTCAGTCTGACTCTTCTCAGAGTGAACACTTGTACAATGGATCTTCATTCAATTATTCTGTTCTGTGTCTCAGGTGGTATGTGTATTTATTTGCATTATTATTTTATTTATGTATTTTTGGTTAACAATTTTACTAAAACATTTCAGCAAAAAATTACAAAAAAAAAAAAAAAAAAAAAAAACCTTTATTTTCAGTTGCTGTCCTTGGAAATGTCATCAATCCAGACCAAACAGATGTTGTTGATAAGGAGGGTTCAGATATTACATTATCCTGTAGTTTTTCCCCTACCACTGGATATACAGATAATCTCCACTGGTACCGTCAGTATGGAAAATCAAAACCTGAATTTCTCGTACTCACCTACAGCAGTGCAAGTGAAGCTGAGCGGTCTGATGTAGATCCAAGATTTACTGCTAATGTTGAAAAAAGGCAACAAAACCATGTGAATCTGACGATCTCCTCTGCTGCTGTATCAGACTCTGCTCTGTACTACTGTGCTCTGCAGCCCACAGTGACAGGAAACACATCAGCTCTCTACAAAAACCTGTTACAATGAGAGACAAAAGAGAAACACAAATACAGAGATTAAAACAAAGAGAAAGAAGCTGCAAGTGGCAATTACAGTATTATAAACCAATGAAAATCACAAGTAGTACCAAAATCAAAAGGTAGACACAGATTTCTTTTCTTTTATGTATAATGTGTTCATTTGTGTGGCAATGTGAAATTTACATTACATTAAATTACAGTTACTGCCTTTTACTAGCATTAATTCAGGAAACTGTCAAATGTAACAAACAATAAAATATTTTAAATAAATGATTCTCATGTGCAATAAATAGTGAAGGTTCATGTATGCTACAGGATGGCATTTTTTCACCCATATTATCTGGAAATTATTTGCTATGCACCACTATTATCTCTATGATGGTTTGCACATAGTGAGAAAGCTGAACTCCATCAAGACATCTCATATTGCTTTTGATGTAAAACCTTATGTAAATCTTTTTATAAAATTCTCTAATAAAAGTGTGTAGTTATTCAAACATAATCATGAATAGCAGCAGGAAGTTCAGAGAGGAGGAAGTTCCTGTGTGTGTTTCTGACTGATCTGCAGTGACTTACAGCTCAGAGCACTGAGAGACTCAACAGAGAACTGAACTGATCTGATTGAACATGGACAGATGTGTCATACTGATTCTCATTGTAGGAACAGGTATAATATTGGTATTATAATTGTAGTCATTTGTATTTTTGTAAAACATGTTTGCTTTCACAAACCAAAAATCAGTTTATATATGCTTATTGTTGACAGGTTTGGTGTCTGGAGACAGTATTGAACCAGATAAAGGGACAGAAAAAACTTCTAAAGAAGGAGAAACTGTCAAGCTGAGCTGCTCATATAGTACAAGTAGTGAAAGTGTTCGGCTTTACTGGTACAGACAGTATCCCAACAGAGAACCACAATATTTATTACTCGAAAATGCACGGTCAATGAACAGTTATAAACACACCTCTGATGATCGGTTTCAGTCGACTACATTACGTACATCAACTGAACTCACAATTACTGATGTACGTCTGTCAGATTCAGCTCACTATTATTGTGCTCTAAGAGTAGGAGCCCAGTGATACAAAACATGAGACATGTCGTACAAAAACCTGAAGCTCTTTTCACTTTAAAAATATCTAATGAAAAGCACAATCAAAACCACAATCTATCCAGCCCTGAATGTAATAAAATATGTGGTCACACCTGTGTGTGGTTGATTCAGGTCTGCTAAAAAATTTCTAAGAAGTATTAATGTGTTTAGATATTACAATCTATGTGGTTCCTTTTATGCAAAAATACATTCTTAATACATTCTCAATTTCTTAATTGTTGTCATGCAGTAAAAACAAGGAGCCAGTAAAAAGCATCTTTATAATTTCTGTCATACAATAACATTCTAGGAAACTGTGCTGCTTTTTAGCTTTGGTGCAGCAGTTTAAGGAGTTCTTTACTTCTCTACAGAGAAAACCAAGTTAAAAGTCAAATAGGAATCTTTATTAATTATTTCAGCTTCTGTCACTTAGAAGAACATTTTATAATTTAATTAATACTATGTAATTTCAGATGTTGGCCACTGTGTGTCATAATCTATGAAGTTGTTGAAAACGTCTTATTTAAGATCCTTCTATATGTGTATAATGTCTGTTGATACTGTGAAACAATTCTGGCCTGGTAAAGTTCAGACTAATATTGCCTGCAACAAATCAAAATCACAAATAGGGATGTGTCAATGGCTGCAGTTCTTGGTAAGTAATTCTATGTTGTCCAAATTAAACAAATTTGTATTATTCTAACATAAGAACATGTACGATCATGATTTCTTTCTTTTATATTTCCTGCAGAGTTTGGGAAGTTCTGTCAATCAGCCAACAAGAGTTCAAAAAGCTTCTGAACAGAAGATGGTTCGAATGACTGCATTTACAAACCAGTGACTGTTTTCATTATCTTTACTAGCACCAACAAAAAACTAGTCAGATAGGGACTTTTATTATTTAAACTTTTGACTGGATCAAGAACATTTTATAATTTAATTAAAACCATTTCATTTCAAAAGTTAACACTGTGTGTCATAATCTAAATTAATCTGTGCGTGTCTAACATCCTAACATGAACTAAGAGCTCTAAAATGTGCAGTTTTTGAAAGGAAGAATAAACACACTTCAGCAGCCCCATTAGAACATTATTGAGGAGTGTGTGAAACATGAAACAGTGTTTCAAACACTGTTTTGGAATCCTGTTTGAAAGATGATGTAGCCTCACCTGTATAATAATTCAGCTTTGACATGGGTACATTATTCATTCAAACAATTTGTTTATTATGGAAAAAATCCTTAAAATAAAATCCATTTATACACAGTATATAAAATGATTTATTGTTTTTATTAAGGCCCTTGCATTTTATGCCAAAGTTCTTTTGGTTAACAATGAACCATGGTTTCCAGAAAAATATGCAAATGTGATTTTTATATCATTTTGCCTTCATTTTGCAAATTAAAGTCCTGCTAGTGGTAAAATGTTAGTCCAGTGGACAGGCCAAAAACCTTACCAGCATAAATGCTATTTAAATTACTCTGTCATATTTAATTCAAACTTTTTGTGTAGCCTGATGAAAGCATTCATAGTATTATGCTTTTTTTTTTTTTATTGCACATTTATTTGTTGTCTTATTAAATCTATGTTTGATTATTTCTTAGGGACGCAGAAACGCACAGATTTCGTGGAATGACCCCCTTTTCTTTACTCGTACCAACATAAAACCAGTGGATTCCCAGTTTACATGCTCTGTAAACTCTCGACTGGATCAAGCAGCAGTGAAAAAGAAAGAGGAAAGATTTCATGCAGATCTCAAGAAAACATCAAGCTCTCTGTCAATCCAGGATCTATGTGTATCTGACTTTGCTGTTTACTACTATGCTCTGAAACCCACTATGACTAAAACAAATAAACATCCTGACAAGGACTACAAGCTCTGAAATGTAAAGTTTTTGACATGAGCATGTTTTACACTAGAATAAACAAACTCCAGCAGCAGGTGGAGCTTATTTACACTGTTGAGAGTGTCAGACAGAATGAAACAGTTACAGTTACTCAGATACTATTGTAGTCGTCACTCTTCAAGACATCATGTTTCTCTTCACCTGTATAATAATCCAATTTTGCATGGGTAAGATATTCATTCAATCAATATGTAGTACCAAAAAAAATTTTTTTAAAAAAAATCCATTTTTATACAGCCTATTTGTGGCAATGTTTTACTGTTTAAATAATTAAGGACCTTTTCTTTTTCAAAGGAAGTTCTTTTGGTGACACAATACAACCATGGTTTCCAGAAAAACATGGTTCTGAGGGTGAAAATGTGACTCTGTCCTGTAACTACAGTGTCATTAGCGGCACTAGTGTTACTATCCAGTGGTATCGCCAGTATCCTGGAGCAAAACCAGAGTTTTTACTTTTTGTCACTGAATATTCAAACAAATCTGAGCCTGAACTACGTCTATTTTCAGAAGCTAGAAAAGAAATCAAGCGTGTGGATCTGAAGATTTTCTCTGCTGCTGTATCAGACTCTGCTCTGTATTACTGTGCTCTGGTGCCCACAGTGACAGGAAACACATCAGCTTTCTACAAAAACCTGTAAAAAGCTATAATTTTTATATTTGTAATTGTGTTTTATGTATTTAAGAAAAAATAATAAAACCACTGAAAATAAATCACAGGTAGCTAGAAAAATCAGCTGCCGTCTTAGAAAAAACACTTAACCACAGTACATGAAAAACCAAATACAAAACAATAAATAAATCTTAAAACCAAAATCTAATGATAGAACAAATAATTTAATAATAGTGAACCTTTGACAATATAAACAAGAAGAATATTAAAATCCTACATGACTGTCTTACAATCATAGTTGACAAATTAATTAAGAAAATTGTGTAATTAAAACTAAAAATACAAATAAAAATGTTAAAATATCTTAAAATGATTCTCATGTGTAATATATAGTGCATACATTCTCTTTCTTGTTCCAAATTATGCTTATAAATAAAGCTAGCTAGACTAGATATTCAATATTCTTTAATATTGTTAATATTTTCATGTTCATGAGAAATGAGAGGAAATTAGACAGAGACAAAAAGAACATCAAGTATTTAAGCCATGCCTTTAAAATGCAGGAAGTTCCTGCGTGTGTTTCTGACTGATCTGCAGTGACTTACAGCTCAGAGCACTGAGAGACTCAACAGAGAACTGAACTGATCTGATTGAACATGGACAGATGCGTCATACTGATTCTCATTGTGGGAACAGGTACATTATTCAAATTAAACAGTTTATTTAAAAGATATATAGTATGTTTTCATTTATTTTTTTTTTTTTTTTTGTCATGTGCTGTAAAATGTGTTTACGTTTTTTTTGTAAACTTTGCAATCAAAAATCAGTTTATTTGTTTCCTTTTGTTGACAGGTTTGGTGGCTGGAGACAGTATTGAGCCAGATAAAGGGACAGAAAAAAACTCTAGAGCAGAGAAACTGTCAAGCTGAGCTGCTCATATAGTACAAATAGTGAAGATGTTTGGCTTTACTGGTACAGACAGTATCCCAACAGAGAACCACAGTATTTATTACTCAAAGGTGCCTGATCACATAGTTATGAAGACACCTCTGATCAACGGTTTCAGTCGACTACATCACGTACATCCACTGAACTCACTATTACTAATGTACGTCTGTCAGATTCAGCTCACTATTATTGTGCTCTAAGAGTAGTACCCCAGTGATACAAAAGATGAGACATGTCATACAAAAACCTGAAGCTCTTTTCACTTTGAAACTATGTAGTAAAAACCACAATCAAAACCCCAATCTATCCAGCCCTGAATGTGATAAAATATGTGGTAACACCTGTAAATTCTGTTCAGGATAGTTATTTTAGTGCACAAATATCTTAATTTCTACCTTAATTACTACATTTCATGAATGACATTGGGGGAGTTTGGGGAAGGTTCATTCAATTCCAGTATTACAGTACCCCTGTAATTTCAGATGGTGCACACAATTATGCAGTAAAAACTAACACTGCCTGCTGTACATAAACTTAAAGTTTAATTTGAAGAAATTTACTTTTAATGGATGCAGCCTTTTGGAAAATAACTTCAATGTAACAATTTTCAGTATTCAATACAATGTTTAAAAAACAGTAATACTGAAATCATCTGAGATCATTTTCAAGACTGTACAGCATTGCTATGGACAGTGGTAAATATTAGGAAATATATGGCTGGCGCTGAGCTCCTCATTTGACAAACCAATCAAACAATTCAGAGCAGTGTAATTACAGACTGTACAGTTTTTTTCAGTGAATAAAGTGATATAAGCTAATCAAATGCATGGATAAATACTGTATGTATATTCTAAGATTAATGATTATACATAAAGACATAGTTAAGTGATATGGTTTTACATATACACAATACTACAGTCTTCACTGAGACTGACAGACTCCTTCCATTAGTCAGACAAAGTCATTTGAATTTATTGCTGCCTAACAGATGCAGAAAGTGGAAGAGAATCACAACATATCTGCATTTTTTAAGAGTCGATAATTTCAATTGCATATTGGAAAGGAAAGGACGTGATGTGAGGCCAAGTATGGTGACCCACACTCAGAATTTGTGCTCTGCATTTAACCCATCCAAGTGCACACACACAGTAGTGAGTAGTGAACAAACACGCACACACACACACACCATGAACACACACCCGGAGCAGTGGGCAGCCATATTGCTATCACTGCGGCGCCCGGGGAGCAGTTGGGGGATCGGTGCCTTTGTTTAAGAGACTAACCTCAGTCGTGGTATTGAGGGTGGAGAAAGCGCTGGTTATTCACTCCCTCCACTTTCAATCCCTGCCGGACCTGGGACTTGAACCTCCAACCTTTTGCCCGATTACAAGCCCGACTCCCTAACCATTAGGCCACGGCTGCCCCCCCTGTAATAGTACTGTGTAAAAGTGCCATCATACACATCATTTTATAACATTGGGTTACACATTTACTTATTCCAAATTATACAGAAAATTGAAACATATATATTCAAAAACTATATAACACAAAACAACTACATAAGGAAAAATTACATATTATTCAGGTTTTCATCACATAATATTTCCATGCCTGATAATAAATATGAGGAAATTTAAAAGTGAAAAACATAGGCATCTAAAATTTAAGCGATTGTAGATTTAATTAAATTAATAAATTAAAATTGTAAATAAATGAAAATAAATTAATTAAAACCTAAAGGTAAAGGTCAGCTTAAGGTGCACAGTATATTTCACTGGCTGACAGTTGGCTTTATTTTGGCACTTATTGAGTTTTTTTTATTAACGCTTTTTGTAGAAATACTACATGGCCTATGCACCTTAATTACCACTTTAATGTTCAAAATTGTTTAAATAACATGCTTTTGATGGTGCTTTTGATGCAAATCTTTTCATATACAACATCTAATTCTCTAATAAAATAGTGTAGTTAAATAACACAGTTAAATGATAATCATGAACCTCAGCAGGAAGTTCAGAGAGGAGGAAATACCTGTGTGTGTTTCTGACTGATCTGCAGTGACTTACAGCTCAGAGCACTGAGAGACTCAACAGAGAACTGAACTGATCTGATTGAACATGGACAGATGCGTCATACTGATTCTCATTGTGGGAACAGGTATATTATTGATTAATTAATTTAACTCTGCACATAAATATTTATTTATTTATTTTTTTAAATCTCAAACTACAAAGGCTATTGATATTATATTGTATTTTTGTAAAACATGGCTAGAAATGTGTTTAAAATATTATTTTATCATCTTTGCTTTCACCAAATCAAAAATCAGGTTATTTTTTCTTATTGTTGACAGGTTTGGTGGCTGGAGACAGCATTGAGCCAGATAGAGGGACAGAAAAAACCTCTAAAGAAACAGAAACTGTCAAGCTGAGCTGCTCATATAGTACAAATAGTGATGTTCGGCTTTACTGGTACAGACAGTATCCCAACAGAGAACCACAATATTTATCATTCAAAAATTCATGGTCAGATTATAAACACACCTCTGATAATCGGTTTCAGTCGACTGCATCACAAACATCCACTGAACTCACTATTACTGATGTACGTCTGTCAGATTCAGCTCAATATTATTGTGCTCTAAGAGTAGCAGCCCAGTGATACAAAACATGAGACATGTCGTACAAAAACCTGAAGCTCTTTTCACTTTGAACTTATCTAATGAAAACCACAATCAAAACCACAATCTATCCAGCCCTGAATGTAATAAAATATGTGGTCGCACCTGTGTAAGACAGAATCAGGCCTGTTAATAAAATTCAAAGAGGCATTATGTAAAAAGTATTCAAATCATGTTTTTGTTTCCTTTTATATACAAATACATTCTCAATACAACATCTTAATACAATCTCAATATTTATAGTAGATTTAATAGGTAAATAATCTGATAAAAAAAAAAGCTACTGGATTCAAGTCTACATGCAGATAGATAAAAATTTTAATAAATATGAAAGTAAAAAGTGTAAGACCAATATTACATCAAATCAATACAAAAAGTAGCCTACAGTTTAAGTTATAATGCATTATCACGTGTAACACATAGTGCAGGTATAATGTGCCACAAGGTGGCAGTGTTCTCAGAGATTCACTAGGAACTGCAGAAATGAACAACAGATTTGAACTTACAGAACAGAAGTTATAGTATAATGTGGCTCAGAGAGGAGGGACTCAGTGTTTACAGATCTGACATGATTTAAATGTGTCTGACAGGTTGAAACAGAGGAAGGACTCTGACTCCTCTCAGAGTGAACACTTGTCCAATGGATCTTCATTCATTTATTCTGTTTTGTGCCTCAGCAGGTGTGTATTTATTTGGCTCATTATTATTTTTGAATCAGTTTTTTTAAATCTCTAAAAAGTTACAAATGTACTTTTACAAATGTTTTCTTTTTCAGCTGCCGTCTTTGGAAATGCCATCAAACCAAACAAAACCGATGTTGTTTATGAGGAGGGTTCAAGTGTTATATTGTCCTGTAGTCATTCACCTGTAGCTTCAGATAATCTCTACTGGTACCGTCAGTATGGAAGATCAAAACCTGAATTTCTTGTATTCACCTATGGTAGTGCCACAGACGCTACGGTATCTGATGTAGATCCAAGAATCTCTGTTAAAGTTGAGAAAAGGGATCAAATCCATGTGGATCTGGAGATCTCCTCTGCTGCTGTATCAGACTCTGCTCTGTACTACTGTGCTCTGCAGCCCACAGTGACAGGAAACACATCAGCTCTCTACAAAAACCTGTTACAATGAGAGACAGGAAAAAAAAACAGCAAGAAATAAAGCAAATAAATGTTAAATCTCATGTAGTACAAGTAATGAATATGTTTAGTTTTACTGGTACAGACAGCATCTCAACAGAGAACCACAATTCTTACTATCCAAAAATTTTAATTACTCACCCAGCAATTCTTTAAACTGCTTATCCTCTTTAAGGTCACAAAAATTTGTATATTGATGTTAATTTAATCAACTGCATTATTTCAACAAAATTGTAATTAAGCAATAGTATCTCTTGACCTAAAGGCTATACATTTTAGAATTGTCTTGCAAACACATGAACAACTAGATTATAATGCATGATGGAAACTTAACCCTTGTGCGTCAATAAAAAAAGTTGCACATAGGTCCTTAGTGGACAAAAATGTCCATGTCAAAAAACTGTCATAAAAATTTGAAGCTTGGGAGAACAGACTTAAGTTTGGTCTCATTTTAAAGAAGACCCATGGCAGATTATTGCTGAAGTAGAAAAAAGTTTAAAAAGTGAAACCAAAAAAAAAGTTATAGAGGTCTAAGTTAAGAAAATGCTTTATGAACAATATTTTATATAAAAAATATATTTTATAAAACATGTTGAACTCTAAACTTGCTAAAAAATCAAAGCTAATACCTCAAAGCTAATAAATCTAAACAAGTTGTGTTCCAAATTTGAGGTTGATATCTCAAAAAAAGAGCTTTCAGTAACATTTGTGTTTGGGCGCAGTACCAGATTTTCCCCATTAGATGCCAGCAAAACTCCACTGGTGCACATAGTGGTTGGATGTGTGATTTGCAGTAGTTTTCTCTCTCAAATATTACAAGAACACACACACGCACACACACAAATTTTTATGATACACATACAAACCACCCTCTGACATCCATACCAGCACACCCACACAATTATAGCTGCATTATTTATCCAAATGGCTCTATAATATGCAGAAGCAGAAAACAGGAATAAAGCGAGTATTTGCTTTATAGGCCAAACATGAAAAAAATGGCACCATCTGGTAAAAAATAGTTAAAATTAAATTTTAAAGCCTTGCCAACAGAATGAAAGTCTATTAACAAAAATTGCATCATTTTTCATTTAAATGGCACTGCGATTAAAAATAGCAGTTTTAAATGGTTTCAATGCGGACATTTTTGTCCTTAAGGTCCGGAGAGGAACTATTTTTGTACCTAGTGCAAAATAGATGTACTAAAGGAAATGGGGGTGAAATAGTAATTCTAATAAATATACACACCTGTGCCAAAATGTATGCACCTGCCAATAACACAGCCAAAATTATACAAAAAAAAAAAAAAAGAAACCCAAAACAAAACTGAAAAGGACAAAATGTCCAAAAGGTCACACAAGGGTTAAGTATCTTTCATCTGTTTTTGTTGTAAAGAATTATCAGATTAGAATTTATCTGTATTTTAACACTGATTGACAGATAAATATGTTTCACATGTTGCTACACTGTTGTGAGCCAGGCACAAAATGAGATTTAAAATGTTTCTTAATCTGATTTAATCTGACTAAAACACTTCCCTATTTAAAATAGCATTAATTACTGACAAAATAACTGTAATTAAAGCTGTCACTCCTTCAAATAGATGATGATAATGATGAATCATTATAATAACTTAATTATAATGTATTTTTCTGCTTAAGCATCATGTTATTCTGTTATTCTCACAAAGGCAATAATATTTAAAAAATATTCATACAGATGTTACAGTCGTTCATGTGATTAGATCTTCTCTTCTCAATGTCTGCAATTCAGGTATAATGTGGCTCAGAGAGGAGGGACTCAGTGATCATATGATCTTGGTGTCTGACAGAGACTGTGGTTGAAATGATTCAGTCTGACTCTTCTCAGAGTGAACACTTGTACAACGGATCTTCATTCAATTATTCTGTTCTGTGTCTCAGGTGGTATGTGTATTTATTTGCATTATTATTTTATTTATGTATTTTTGGTTAACAATTTTACTAAAACATTTCAGCAAAAAAAAACAAAAAAAACAAAACAAACAAACTTTATTTTCAGTTGCTGTCCTTGGAAATGTCATCAAACCAGACCAAACAGATGTTGTTGATAAGGAGGGTTCAGATATTACATTATCCTGTAGTTTTTCCCCCAGCACTGGATATACAGATAATCTCCACTGGTACCGTCAGTATGGAAAATCAAAACCTGAATTTCTTGTACTCACCTACAGCAGTGCAAGTGAAGCTGAGCGGTCTGATGTAGATCCAAGATTTACTGCTAATGTTGAAAAAAGGCAACAAAACCATGTGAATCTGATGATCTCCTCTGCTGCTGTATCAGACTCTGCTCTGTACTACTGTGCTCTGGCACCCACAGTGACAGGAAACACATCAGCTCTATACAAAAACCTGTTATAATGAGAGACAAAAGAGAAACACAAAGACAGAGATTAAAACAAAGAGAAAGAAGCTGCAAGTGGCAATTACAGTATTATAAACCAATGAAAATCACAAGTAGCACCAAAATCAAATGGTAGACACAGATTTCTTTTCTTTTATGTATAATGTGTTCATTTGTGTGGCAATGTGAAATTTACATTACATTAAATTACAGTTATTGCCTTTTACTAGCACTAATTTAGGGAACTGTCAAATGTAACAAACAATAAAATATTTTAAATAAATGATTCTCATGTGCAATAAATAGTGAAGGTTCATGTATTCCACAGGATGGCAGTGTTCACACCCAAATCATTTGGAAATTATTTGCTATGCGCCACTATTATCTCTATCATGGTTTGCATATAGTGAGAAAGCTGAATTCCATCAAGACATCTCATATTGCTTTTGATGTAAAACGTCATGTAAATCTTTTTATAAAATTATCTAAAAAAATTATGTAGTTATTCAAACATAATCATGATTAGCAGCAGCATGATTGTGCTCTAACAGTATTAGCCCAGTGATATAAAACATGAGACATGTCGTACAAAAACCTGAAGCTCTTTTCACTTTGAAAATATCTAATGAAAACCGCAAGCAAGACCACAATCTAACCAGACCTTGAATGTATTAAAATATGGGTTACACCTGTGTGAGGTTGAATCAGGCATGGCAAAAAATTTAAGTTTAAGTACATTTAAGTACATTCTTAATATATTTTCTTAATTCTGTGTCATGCAGTAAATCAGGGAGCCAGTAGAGGGAGGTTAGTTAAAGTGCCCCTATATGCCTTTTCAAATAAGATCTTTCATGTAGTGTTTCATGTAGCTGTATGTGAAATTGTGAAGCCGACAGTGCACGACAGATAAAGTTATTGTCTATCAAAAAAAAGAGTCTGCTCACATTTGCCTGAACGAGTCGTCAGCAATTTGAATCTTTTTCTGTTACGGCCACACGTCACGAAGTAACACATTTGCATAATGTCCGCCCACGTTCTACGTCGCGAACAACTTGCCCGCCCATAAATTTCCATGTGGTTTACGTCACATGGAAATTTACACGTACATTATACAGAAGACCCTGTATCCTACGCTGTGAGTAAAATTGTTTCGGTCTAGGCCAACCTGGATTCATGGCTGACAGTAAAACACATCCAAAATGGAGAATATGCTCACAGAAATACACACACAGAAACGAAAAGTTTAAACTAATATATTAATACTGAATAAACATGTTTACACACACAGAGACATACATGCATACACATTTTCTTGTACAGATATTTGAAATAAATGATATGGGCCAACACTTTTACTTGCAAGTATTCTCTTTGTAACAGTTTGTGTCTTTTTCAGATTTCACTGTAATCATAATGTGGCATAATTGTAAAAAACTGATATGTCTGTATGAACAAAATTGTAAGCTTTGCCTAAATGTGATTTTAAATGTTATAACAGTGATTTTATAAGTGTTAATCGATCATCAAACCTATTAAAAGCAGTTGTGTTCAGCTGAATAAGCCCATTAGTGGTCTTCTACTGACATCTAGTGGTTATTATTGCAATTTCATGCAATGTCTCATACAAACACTGAGATTTTAAACATCATAACTATTATAGTGTTATTTTTGCCCAGTCTCTCTTAAATTTTGCATATTTGTTTAGAATGAGATTATTTGTCATTTTTGTCACAGTTTTGAGACGTTGCAAGCTTTCTTTTAAAAATGTTAGGCTTTTGGGTACAGTAGATTTAAAGAACATATTTAAAGAACAGTTGGATTGACAGCAATGGTCTTAGACAAAAAATTGTTGAGAATGAGGAGATCTATCATATGGTATGAAGATCTAGTGTTTGTGTGAAAAAATGAGCATTTTTTAGCAATTCGAGGCCAATTACAATAGAAATGTTGTGTTTTTGAAGCCTTTTTAACTGTTATAGCACCACCTATGATCCGATGCTATGGTTGCTATGGTTTTAGGATGTAGTCCAACCCAAAATATATGGCTAACACTACAGCACATCTATGATGGACAATACAATCACAAACACAGAATATGAAATAGTTAAACTATTATATTAAAGTTCATTAAGCATTACACACACACACACACACACATTTTGTTGCACATAAGAGATTTGTGTATTAAATGGTAGGTGACAAAATGTTTAGTGCAAGTCTTTTTAAGATTTTATATATAGTTTTCAGGTTTCACTGTAATCATAATCTTGTATTATTGTCAAATATGATATATGTGTTTAAATGAAGTGTTAAACTTTGACTAAATGTGATTTGAAATGTTATATAGTGATTTAGTCTTTGCATGAATTGAAATGAATGGAAAATCTGTGAATAGCACTGTTCATTTCAATGAGCCATTAGTGGTCTTCTACTGCCATCTAGTGGTTATAGTTGTAATTTCATGACATTTT
>NW_026128880.1:33993-39560 GCF_022985175.1 Labeo rohita
CGCTTATCTTGCCTTGCAGTCCTTGAACTCTGTGTATTCTGGCTCAAGCCAGTTAGGGTATGTCAAAAAACTCAGACCGTATTTTTCTCCCTCAAATTCAAAAATCATTTTAAAATCATCCTACATCATTGCAGAAGTTCAGACCCAGTCTTTGCAAAGTGAACATGCAAACAAGATCAAACACCCTTAACAAAAAAGGTAAAACAGCGATATAGGATGATTTTGAAGTTGAGGGACAACATGAGATGGGAGTTTTTCAATATACCCTAACTGTCATGAACCAGAACAAAAACAGTCCAGCCAGAGTAAAACAAGACGAGCGTTTGGCATTAAAAAGTATATAAATTGTATTATTTTTAGAAATATAACCGATCGTTATGCTAGATACGACCCTTCTTCCTCGGCTGGGATCATTTACAACCACATTTGGGATCGTTTGAAGCCACATTTAAACTGCCTTTTGGAAGTTTAATAACAGTCCATTATATGGAGAAAAATGCTGAAATGTTTTCCTCAAAAAACATAATTTCTTTACGACTGAAGAAAGAAAGACATGAACATCGTGGATGATAAGGGGGTGAGTAAATTATTTGTAAATTGTTATTCTGGAAGTGGACTTCTCCTTTAAATACTTAAAGTCATTGCGTTTGTCACTGTCTAATTTCCTCTCATTTCTCATGGACATGAAAATGGACTGATGGAAATTAAAAGAATATTGAATTTCTAATTCTAGTTTAGTTGTGTTTATATATAACCATAATTTGGAACAAGCAAGACATTGTATGCACTATATATTACACGAGAATCATGTGAGATATTTTACCATTACTTATATATATATATAAGTGTGTGTGTGTGAAGAGTTTAGATGCAAAAGCCTCTATAAATCCATATGACGTATTTCTTTAAAATTAGCATTTCTTTCTGGCTACTTTGTATATGTTTCTGTGTAAGTACTGGTACTTCTGATTGGGCTGAGGCTGGAATTTAGTAAGTTTGAAGTATTTGATGGATGTATAATATGTGTTGAGAGCATTCACTCAGTATCATTATCTCCTTTTTGACTTTTTTTTTTTCTTTTTCAAATTACACAATATTCTAAATTGATTTGTCAACTATGTATTTGTTAGACAGTCCTGTAGGATTTTAACATACTTCATCTTTACATTGCCAAAGATTCACTCACTTTAAAATGTTACATATTGTTTGTATTTTTTTGTATTTTTAATATTCTGGTTAAATTATTTGTCTACTTTTAGATTTTGATAGCTACCTGTGATTTACTTTCATTATTTCTATTATTTTTCTGACACACATAATATAGTATATAGTATAAAACTGTTACTGCTTCTTTCTCACTGTCCTCATTTCTATCTTTTTTGTAGAGAGCTGATGTGTTTCCTGTCACTGTGGGCGCCAGAGCACAGTAGTACAGAGCAGAGTCTGATACAGCAGCAGAGGAGATCTTCAGATCTGCATGGTTTTTCTCCCTTTTTTCAATTTTAACAGTGAATCTTGGATCTACATCAGACACCACAGCTTTCTCTGCATTACCGTAGATGAGTACAAGAAATTCAGGTTTTGATCTTTCATACTGACGGTACCAGTGGAGATAATCAGTAGCTCCAGGGTAATGACTACAGATTAATATAATATTTGAACCCTCCTCATAAATAACATTGGTTTCATTTGGCTTGATGACATTTCCAAAGACGGCAGCTGAAAAAGAAAAACTGGTAAGAGTACATTTGTTTTAGTGGGATATTTTAAATAAACTCATTGTTCTAAAAAATGTAAAAAGTATAATTAAGCAAATAAATACATACCTGCTGAGGCACAGAACAGAATAACTGAATGAAGATTCATTGTACAAGTGTTCACTCAGTCAGACCAAATCATTTCAACCACAGTCTCTGTCAGACACTAGGATCATATGAACACTGAAGTCCCTTCTCTCTGAGCCACATTATACCTTTAAATGAGTTCAGTTCTGTTGTTCATTGCTGCAGTTCCTAGTGAATCTCTGAGAACACTGCCATCTTGTGGCACCATATAACTGCACTGTGTATTACACATGATAACGCATTAAAGGGGTCATCGGATGGTAAGTTCACGTTTTCATGTTGTTTGAACATTAATGTGTGTTGGCAGTGTATGTACAAATCTACCCTATAATGATAAAAAATCCATGCAGTGGTTTTTAATTAATCTGTAAAAATAATATTCCCTTTTTCAAATCGAGCCGTTCTCAGATGCCTGTATTTGAATAACTGTTTCACTCTGTCTGATACTTTCAACAGTGTAAATAAGCTCCACCCACTGCTGAAGTGTGTTTATTCTAGTGAAAAATATGCTCATGTCAAAAACTTTACATTTCAGAGCTCTTAGTTCTTAGGATGTGTATGTGTTTCAGTCACAGTGGGCTGCAGAGCACAGTAGTAAACAACAGAGGCAGACACACGTACATCCTGGATTGACAGAGAATCTGAAAATGAGGATTTGTTAAGATCTGCATGAAATCTGTCCTCAATTTCTTTTTCACTGCTGCTTGATCTAGTCGAGAGTTTATGGAACATATAAACTGGAAATCCACTGATTTTATGTTGGTACCAGTAAAGATAAGGGTATTGGTCACTGATACTGTAAGTGCAGTGAAGTTTAACCATCTCATGTTTAGAAGCTGTTTGAACTCTTGTTGGCTGATTGACTGAATCTTGTGTATCTCACTATGTCAGGAAATACAAGTAGAAAAAAATCATGATCATACATGTTCTTATGTTAGGATAATACAAATTTGTTTCATTTAACAAAAGTTAAGTTACTTACCAAGAACTGCAGCCATTAGAAGTACATCCCTTAGCCAGAACATTTATGTAGAGCAGGCAACATTAGTCTGAACTTTACCAGGACAGAACTGTTTGCAAACGTTACACACATGCAGCAGGAACTTAATGTGACCCTAGACCACAAAACTATTTTCTTTTAATCTGAATCCTGAATAAATAAGCTTTTTATTGATGTATGGTTTGTTAGGATATAGGAAAAATTGGCCAAGATACAACTGTTTGAAAATCTAGAATCTGAGGGTGCAAAAAAATCAAAATATTGAGAAAATCACCTTTAAAGTTGTCCAAATGAAGTTTTTAGCAATGCATATTACGAATCAAAATTTAATTTTTGATATATTTATGGTAGGAAATGTACAAAATATCTTAATGGAACATGATCTTTATGTAATAACCCAATGATTTCTGGCATAAAATAAAAATGTATCATTTTGACCCATACAGTGTATTTTTGGCTATTGCTACAAATATACCCGTGCAACTTAAGACTGTTTTTGTGGTCCAGGGTCACAAATAAGATGTTTCCACCAACATCATTTATTATTCCACAGAGTGTCCAACTTCTGAAATTACACAGTTTTAATGAAATTATAAAATGTTTTTCTCAGACACAAAAGCTGAAATAATTAATAAAAGTCTCTATCTGACTTTTTATTTTGTTTTTTTCTGTATTATCATGAAAACCAAAAATGTTTTTAAATGTTGTCATTCTTTATGGACTTTTCTTTGTGCCCAGGGTTGTTGTCCTGCTGAAATAGTAAAGAACTTCCTAAACTGCTGCACCAAAGCTAAAAAGCACAGTTTCCTAGAATGTTGTTGTATGACAGAAATTATAAAGAGACATTTTTTACTGCCTCCCAGGTTTTACTGCATGACAGTGATTAAGAAATTGAGAACATATTAACAATGTATTTTTGAAACCACATAGATTGTGATATCCAAACACATTGTTAATACTTCTTGGAAATTCTTTTAGCAGGCCTCAATCAACCTCACCCAGGTGTTACCACATATTTTATTACATCCAGGGCTGGATAGATTGTGGTTTTGATTGTGGTTTTCACTAGACATTTTCAAAGTGAAAAGAGCTTTAGGTTTTTTTACAACATGTCTCATGTTTTGTATCACTGGGCTTCTACTCCTAGAGCACAATAATAGTGAGCTGAATCTGACAGACGTACATCAGTAATAGTGAGTTCAGTGGATGTACGTGATGTAGCCGAACGAAATCGACCATCAAAGCTGTGATCATCAGAACGTGATCATGCACCTTTGAGTAATAAATAGTGTGGTTCTCCATTAGGATACTGTCTGTACCGGTAAAGCACAAAATACTGATCATTTGTACTATATGAGCAGCTCAGCTTGACAGTTTCTGTTTCTCTGTCCCTTTATCTGGACCAATGTTGTCTCCAATCACCAAACCTGTCAACAAAAGGCACAAATAAACACATGTTTACTCTTTGAAAGAAAGGTTGACAAAAGTACTAATGCAAAAATATTTCACAGCACTTTGATTTAAAAAATAAAATAGTAAAATAACAAAATGTCTATATATGAAATCATTTATGTATTCAGTAAAAAATGTACCTGTCACCACAATGAGAATCAGTATGACACATCTGTCCATGTTCAATCAGATCAGTTCAGTTCTCTGTTGAGTCTCTCAGTGCTCTGAGCTGTAAGTCACTGCAGATCAGTCAGAAACACACACAGGAACTTCCTCCTCTCTGAACTTCCTGCTGATTATTTTATATAATTTAATTGTGTTTGATAACGTAGTTTCCTACTATTTTTTATATGACTGCTCAAAAGTACCAGAATAAAACTGATCTTCCTTCAGCTTCAGTCACACGTTTGTCTGGCTGATCAGCCATATCCTCTGATCTGTACACTGTAAAGGTTTAAGAAAATTAGATGTAAAACAATGTAAACAAATGTGAACACAGTTGTACTAAATGTATACCAATAGTGTGAAAATAAAAATATTCCTCAACCTATGACATGATTATCTATGTTGAACACACCTTGAAAATAAATCAGGTGTTTTCACGTGATATTAAACATGTTAGCAATAAAGCAACTTGAAGTTTAGCGTTTCTGGGTTTAACATTTTAACAGTGAAGTTAGTCTGCAATTGTTTTGAAAATACCATCCAGCTGTTAAACAGGAGAATGCAGATTAGATGGCCATATAACAGTCCTTTGAACGTGGAATATGATATTGATATTGGACATACAGTTAATGCTTCTATTCTGAAGTTTCTAATTCACATTTATGCCTTAACAAAGATCTAACTCTGAATACACAGGTGTGACCACATATTTTATTACATTTGGGGCTGATATAGATTGTGGTTTTGATTGTGGTTTTTGCTAGATCGGTTCAAAGTGAAAAGAGCTTCAGGTTTTTGTACGACATGTCTTATGTTTTGTATCACTGGGCTTCTACACTTAGAGCACAATAATAGTGAGCTGAATCTGGCAGACGTACATCAGTAATAGTGAGTTCAGTGGATGTGTCTGATGTAGCCGAACTAAATCGACCATCAGAGCTGTGATCACCAGAACGTTTTCGGGCACCTTTGAGTAATAAATACTGCGGTTCTCCATTAGGATACTGTCTGTACCAGTAAAGCCAAACATACTGATCATTTGTACTATATGAGCAACTCAGCTTGACAGTTTCTGTTTCTTTAGAGGTTTTTTCTGTCCCTTTATC
>NW_026128880.1:40060-98146 GCF_022985175.1 Labeo rohita
ATCTTTTAGATCATCAACATACGAATTAAAAGAGACCAAACATGACATAGGTGCTTTATACAACTAGTCATCTATCATAACGCATGCATAAAACAGTAGAAAGACAAATAAAAATACAACAGACAAAATTAAAATACAATGCAGTAATACTGTACACAATGACCTGGGCTATGTGTGATAGGAAGGTCAAAGAAAGGTTGAACAAATACATGCTACTGCTTGTCATTATGGTATCAGGTGTGTCATTTATGATTGCTTAAGATCATTTAGCAACAGCTTTAAAAATCTTATAAAACAGTGAATGGAATTTTTATTGATTTATGTATCAAAACAATTTTAAAACTGTAAAGCTGTCTTTACTGATATACAACCTTTAACCTAAGACAAAGTTAGTTAATATTGTGCTTAATGTTTGCAGATGTGACAGCTGTGGACAAAATTAAACCAAACAGAAGGACCAACATCATCAAAACAGAAGGAGAGCCTGAAACGCTGAGCTGCTCATATGAGTCAGACAGTGAATATGTACGTCTGTATTGGTACAGACAATATCCTAATGGAGAACCTCAATATTTATTACATCAAGGTGCTCGATCAAGCCTTACAAGGCACAGCTCCGATCCTCGATTTATGTCAAGCACTTCTCGCATTTTCACTGAACTATTTATTGGTAGTGTGACTGTGTCAGATTCAGCTCTCTATTACTGCACTTTAAGAGTTGAAGCCCAGTGATGCAAAACATGAAACAAGTCGTACAAAAACTACAAGCCATTTTCACTTTGAAGGTTTTATGAAAACCAAATCAAAACCTTAATGTGAGATAATAACTGCAAACACCTGTGTGAGGTTGAGGGAGGAAATGTTTTATAAAAGAAATAAATAGGCAAACAAAGCTTTTCAATAATGGTGAAAGTTCAAGAACAGTACAATACATAAAAGGTTGAAGGATTCTAACTAATAAATGGATTATGGCTAACACCTTTAACATCATGAGACTTTATTTCAGCTGTGTAACACTTGCAAGAAACCAAAAGAGGGCAATATCTCTCAGTATCACACTATCAGAGAGGTTTCCTTTAGGTTTTCACAAGCTCCTCCTCAGAATCTCATCATATTATGAAAGCAAACCTGTCTTGTTAAAGAATTTATTTTGACTTCATTGTCAATTTGAAACAGATCATGGGGTGGTTGAGGAATATATTTCTATTTGCACTATTCATTCTTGGTATGTATTTCTACACATTTTAAGCAGTTAGATCGCACTTAAAATTGTATAGATTGTTTGTTGATATGGATTTAATGATATACATCAAAAATAATATCTATATCAATATTCTTAAATGCTTACAGAGTGCAAATGTGCAGAAGATAAAGTTGATCAGCCAGACAAACATGTGACTGCAGTTGAAGGAAAATCAGTGACATTAAATTGTACATATACAACAACTTCAGCACAACCATACCTCTTCTGGTACATCCAGAGAGCAAATGACCTTCCTAGATACATCCTGAGGAGAGACAAATATGGAAAAGATAATGATGCTCAGTTTCAGAAGAGATTTTACTCTAATCTTTCATCAGATTCAGTTCCACTGATGATCCAGGATGTGCGTGTGTCTGACTCTGCTGTGTACTACTGTGCTCTGAGGCCCACAGTGAGAAAACTCAAGTCAAACCACATACAAAAACACAGGCATGCATATACATGTGATTGTTTCTTTATAATAAACATGTTTGACATTTAAAAACTATAATAATAACATCAAAGTGAATGTAACAGTCAATCATGAACAACAATGAACTTCAAAATTGATCATACAATCATTCATTATATTGATTGCATGACTTAATGTAATTGAATGATTTCAGTACACTGTAATTTAGTTATAGTGTTTTCTTGATTTAAGGCTGTGTGAAGTAGAATTGTTTTCCAGCATTTGGATAATACATTATTTATGCTTAAGCAGATAAATTGTTTTAAATGATGGAATGCTGTTGTGAGTCAAGCCAAAAATAACATTCAAAACCTGACTGTAATCATTTCAGTAAATGATGTTACAATTCCCAAATCTCAAAATCATATTACAAATAAATAAAGATGACAGATCAATTTTCAATTTTTTGGTGTTCGTACAGTTGTGACATTAGTTAATGTGATTTGATCTGATGTCAAATTCAGGTATAATGTGGCTCAGAGAGGAGGGACTCAGTGTTCATATGATCTTAGTGTCAGAGACTGTGGTTGAAAGGATTCAGTCTGACTCTTCTCAGAGTGAACACTTGTACAATGGATCTTCATTCACTTATTCTATTCTGTACCTCAGCTGGTATGTTATTTGGTTTTTATATATATGTATATTTTTTGTTTCTGTTGTTGAAAATTCTTTGAAAGTTCTTTTAAAAACATCTCACAAAAATGACAAATGTCCTTTTTTGTTTTCAGCTGCTGTCTTTGGAAATGTCATCAAACCAAACAAAACCAATGTTTTTGCTGATGGAGGGTTCAAGTGTTACATTGTCCTGTAGTTTTTCTGACTCTAACTAATGATTATCTCCACTGGTACCGTCAGTATGGAAGATCAAAACCTGAATTTCTTGTACTCACCCATGACAGTGCAAAGAAAGCTCAGCGGTCTGTTGTAGATCCAAGATTCACTGTTAATATTACAAAAAAGAGAACAAGTGGATCTGAAGATCTCCTCTGCTGCTGTATCAGACTCTGCTCTGTACTACTGTGCTCTGCAGCCCACAGTGACAGGAAACACATCAGCTCTCTACAAAAACCTGTTACAGTGAGACAGAGAAAGGTAGCTAGTATACAAAGATCTAATTCATCAAGTAAAAATTACATTTATTCCCTAAAATACAGACCTTTAGGACATTAGTCACTCTAGAATGTCTTGTCATTCACAAAACATTTGCAATAAAATGTATGAAATGAAAATGTTTCAGTTATGTAGTACTTGCAGTGAACCAGAAGAGGGCAGTAGGTGCTCAATATTACATTTGACAGTAAAGCAGCTTTTATAGGTCTCCACAAGCTCCTCCTTGGATCATCTTTATAATACCAAAAGCAAAACTCTTATATTTACTGATTTTTCTAGATTTCAAAGAGTATTCAAAATAGACACAGTCATGTCACACAGGTTGAGGAATATATTTCTCTTCACACTATTCATTCTTGGTATGAATTCTCATTTAATACAGCTGTATATTAATGTAAACTTGATTATATGTTGTATTGTATTGTATTGTACATTAAATATTCTAAAACATTTACAGAGTGCAGATCAGAGGACACAGTCGATCAGCCAGACAAACATGTGACTGAAGTTGAAGGAAGATCAGTGAAATTAAAGTGTAAATATAAAACAGATTCAACACAAGAAGATTTATTCTGGTACATCCAGAGAGCAAATGACTTTCCTAAATACATCCTGAGGAGAAGCAAATATGGAGGAGAAGATAATGATGCACAGTTTCAAGAGAGATTTCACTCTAAACTTTCATCAAATTCAATTCCAATGACAATCCAGGATGTGCGTGTGTCTGACTCTGCTGTGTACTACTGTGCTCTGAGGCCCACAGTGAGAAAACTCAAGTCAAACCACATACAAAAACACAGAGACATAAACACACTTGTGATTATTTCTTAACAATAAGGTTTTCTGAAATGTAAAAAGTATATTAAAGTCATGCTTAAGGTAACAGTCAAATGAACTACAATAATGATGTAATCAATTTAATATTATCCATTCATTCTCCAAACTGCTTATCCTCCGTAAGGTCACAGAAATGTAATATACCTATTGATGTTAATATAACCAATTGCATGATTTCAGTATAATTTTTATTATGCAATAGTTTTTTCTTGATCTAAAGGCTGAACATATTATAATTGTTTTGCAAACACATGAACAACTGGTCTCTGCAATTCAAGTATAATGTGGCTCAGAGAGGAGGGACTCAGTGATGTAATCGTGTCTGATAGAAACTGTGGTTAAAAACGATTCAATCTGACTCTTCTCAGAGTGAACACTTGTACAATGGATCTTCATTCAGTTATTTTGCTCTGTGTCTTAGCTGGTATGTGTATTAATTGCATTATTATGCATTTTATTTATTTACTTATTTATTTTTTGTTTGGTTAACAATTTTACTTAAACATTTCACTATAAAGTTACAAAGGAGCATTTTTTTTTTTTTTTCAGCTGCTGTCTTTGGAAATGTCATCAAACCAGACCAAACACATGTTGTTTATGAGGAGGGCTCAGATATTATATTATCCTGTAGTTTTTCTGACTCGCCACTTTCAGAAAATCTCCACTGGTACCGTCAGTATGGAAGATCAAAACCTCAATTTCTTGTACTCACCATCGACTCTGCACAGGAAGCTCAGGGGTCTATTATAGATCCAAGATTCACTGTTAACATTACAAAAAAGGAACATGTGGATCTGGCAATATAAAATTTATATTACATGAAATTAGTTATTTAAATCATTATGAATCTGCCCTTTAATCGCAATAATTCAGGAAACAAATGTAATAAATAAAACAACTTAAATTATTCTCTTGCAGTAAACAGTGCAGGTTCATGTATAAATATGAGAAAACTTAATAAATTAACAAATTATGTGTAAGTGGCGGTGTAAAGTACAGTATTTTACTGGCCAATGTGGTTGGCTTTATATTGGCACTTACTGAGCTGTTTTTTTTTTTTTTTTTTGGTAGAAATACTCCATTGCATACACTTTATGTGTCAGTATTATCGCTATCATGGTTTGCACATTGCACATGTAAAACCTCATGTAAAACTTTTTTTAAAATAAAATTCTCTAAAAAATGTCAGCATAATCATAAACAGCAGCAGGAAGTTCAGAGAGGAGGAAGTTCCTGTGTGTGTTTCTGACTGATCTGCAGTGACTTACAGCTCAGAGCACTGAGAGACTCAACAGAGAACTGAACTGATCTGATTGAACATGGACAGATGTGTCATACTGATTCTCATTGTGGGAACAGGTACATTATTCAAATTAAACAGTGTATTTAAATGATCACAGTACGTTTTCACATTTGTTTGTTTGTTTGTTTTTTGTAAGTGCTGTGAAATGTGTTTCTGTTTATTTTATAAACCTTGCTTTCACAAATCAGTTCATATGTGCTTATTCTTGACAGGTTTGGTGGCTGGAGACAGCATTGAGCCAGATAAAGGGACAGAAAAAAACACTGAAGAAAGAGAAACTGTCAAGCTGAGCTGCTCATATAGTACAAATAGTGATTATGTTTATCTTTACTGGTACAGACAGTATCCCAACAGAGAACCACAGTATTTATTACTCAAAGGTGCCCGATCATATAGTTATGCACACACCTCTGATGATCGGTTTCAGTCGACTACATCACGTACATCCACTGAACTCACTATTACTGATGTACGTCTGTCAGATTCAGCTCACTATTATTGTGCTCTAAGAGTAGGAGCCCAGTGATACAAAACATGAGACATGTCGTACAAAAACCTGCTCTTGAAAATATCTATGAAAACCAAAATCAAATCCACAATCTATCCAGGCCTGAATGTAATAAAATATGTGGTAACACCTGGGTGAGGTTGAATGGGGCCTGCTAAAAAAATTTCCAAGAAGTATTAAGAATGTGTTTAGATATGTGGTTTCAAAAATACATTCTTAATATGTTCTCAATTTCTTAATCGTTGTCATGCAATAAAAACTGTGACCCAGTAAAATATGTCTTTATAATTTCTGTCATACAATAACATTGTAGAGAACTGTGTGCTTTTTAGCTTTGGTGCAGCAGTTTAGGAAGTTCTTTACTATTCAGCAGGACAACAACCCTGGGCACAAAGAAAAGTCAATAAAGAATGACAACATTTAAAAACATTTTTTGTTTTCATGATAATACAGAAAAACAAAAAAACTAAATAAAATGTCACATAGAAGCTTTTATTAAGAAAAACATTTTATAATTTAAATAAAACTGTAATTTCAGAAGTTGGCCACTCTGTGGAATATTCTAACAATTCTGTCCTGATAAAGTTAGGACTAATATTGCCTGCTGTACATAAACTATGTTAATCTTGCTGAGGAATTTACTTCTAATGGCTGCAGTTCTTGGTAAGTAACTTAACTGTTGTTAAATGAAACAAATTTGCATTATCCTAACATAAGAACATGTATGATCATGATGTGTAACACACAGTTCAGGTATATGGTGCCACAAGATGGCAGTGTTCTCAGAGATTCACTAGGAACTGCAGCAATGAACAACAGAACTGAACTTTTACAAGTATAAAGTGGTCAGAGAGGATGGACTCTCAGTGTTCATATGATCTTAGTGTCTGACAGAGACTGTGGTTGAAATGATCTGGACTGAGTGAACACTTGTACAATGGAACTTTATGCAGTTATTCTGTTCTGTGCCTCAGCAGGTGTGTATTTATTTGCTTGATTATACTTTTTACATTTTTTTTTTAGAACAATGAGTTTTTTTTAAAATATTCCACTAAAACCAATGTACTCTTACCAATTTTTCTTTTTCAGCTGCCGTCTTCGGAAATGTCATCAAGCCAAACGAAACCAATGTTATTCATGAGGAGGGTTCAAATATTACATTAATCTGTAGTCATTACCCTGGAGGTAATGATTATCTCCACTGGTACCGTCAGTATGAAAGATCAAAACCTGAATTTCTTGTACTCACCTACGGTAATGCAGAGAAAGCTGCGGTGTCTGATGTAGATCCAAGATTCTCTGTTAAAATTGAAAAAGGGAGAAAAACCATGCAGATCTGAAGATCTCCTCTGCTGCTGTATCAGACTCTGCTCTGTACTACTGTGCTCTGGCGCCCACAGTGACAGGAAACACATCAGCTCTCTACAAAAACCTGTTACAATAAGAGACAAGAGAGAAACACAGAGACAGAAATGAAGAAAGTGAAAAAGAAGTTGTAAGCTGTTTTATACTATATACTATATTATGTATGTCAGAAAAATAATAAAACCAATGAAAATAAATCAAAGGCAGCTACCAAAATCTAAAGGTAGACAAATAATTTAATCAGAATATGAAAAATACAAAAAATACAAACAATATGTAACATTTTAAAGTGAGTGAACCTTGTTGACAAATTAATTTAGAATATTGTGTAATTTGAAAAAAAAAAAAAAAAAAAAAAAAAAAAAGTAAGTAATGTTAAAATATCTTACATGATTCTCATGTGTATATATATAGCATATAATCTCTTGCTTGTTCCAAATTATGGTTATATATAAACATAGCTAGACTAAGATATTCAATATTCTTCTCATTTCCATCAGTTAATATTTTCATGTTTATGAGAAATGAGAGGAAATTACACAGAGTGAAACATGCAAGGACATCAAGTATTCAAGCCATGCCTTTAAAAAGCAGGAAGTTCCTGTGTGTGTTTCTGACTGATCTGCAGTGACTTACAGCTCAGAGCACTGAGAGACTCAACAGAGAACTGAACTGATCTGATTGAACATGGACAGATGCGTCATACTGATTCTCATTGTGGGAACAGGTACATTATTCAAATTAAAAAGTGTATTTAAAGGATTATAGTATGTTTTCATATTTTTTTTTTTTGGCAAGTGCTGTGAAATGTGTTTGCGTTTATTTTGTAAACTTTGCTTTGCAATCAAAAATCAGGTTATTTTTTTCTTATTGTTGACAGGTTTGGTGGCTGGAGACAGTATTGAGCCAGATAAGGGACAGAAAAAACCTCCAAAGAAACTGAAACTGTCAAGCTGAGCTGCTCATATAGTACAAATAGTGATTATGTTTGGCTTTACTGGTACAGACAGTATCCCAACAGAGAACCACAGTATTTGTTACGCAAAGGTGCCCGGTCATATAGTTATGAAGACACCTCTGATGATCGGTTTCATTCGGTTACATCACAAACATCCACTGAACTCACTATTACTGATGTACGTCTGTCAGATTCAGCTCACTATTATTGTGCTCTAAGATTAAGAGCCCAGTGATACAAAACATGAGACATGTCGTACAAAAACCTGAAGCTCTTTTTTGAACCACTTTGTAAAAATATCTAGTGAAAAAATATGTGGTAACACAAATTAGGCCTGTTAAAAAAAACCACAAGAAACATTAAAATATGTTCTGGATAGTTACTTCATCTACTACATTTCAAGAATGACATGATTTGTTCATTCTATTGCAGCATTACAATGCCCCTGTGGTCACACCTGTGTTGAGGTTTTAACTCCTGCTGTAGGCCTGTTAAAGACTAACACTGCCTGTTGTACATAAACTATGTTAATTTGAAGAAATTTACTTTAATGGCTGCAGTCATAACTGCAATAACTATTCAATGTAACAATTTTATATTATTATAGTTAAAGTTTGAGTTGAGTTTATTTTATAATTTTACCTGTAACTATGAATATCCATGACAACATACAGAACAAGATGAACACTGCAACAATTTAATAGTAATATTAATACTGAAGTTATCAGAGAACTTTTTCAAGACTATACAGCATTGCTAGAAGATGTTAAAAATTAGGAAATATATATGGCTGGTGCCAAGCTCCTCGTTTGACCATTCAATCAAATAATTCACAGCAGTGTGATAAGAGACTATACAGAGTGTTTCAGTGAATAAAGTGACATAAACTAATCAAATGAATGGACACACACTGTATGTACATTCTAACCTTAATCATTGTACATATATACATATTTAAGTGATATAAATTTTAACATAAACACAGTACAGTCTTCACTGACACCGACTGTAGCACAGGCTCCTCCCAGCAGTCAGACAAAGTGATTTGAATTCATTGCTGCTTTAACAAATGCAGAAAGAGGAAGAGGATCACAACATCTCTGCATATTTTTAAGAGTTGATGATTTCAAATGCATATAATGGCACTGTGGAAAAGTGCCATTGTGATCATAGTTTTATGTATCTGGGGTGAGTACCACTATTAAATGGTTCTTTTGAAATATATTCATGAATTAATTTTAATTATGTGTGTATGTACATATTCTTTGCAGCCAATGGAAACATTTTTTATTGATATTGTTTTAACTCTATTTCAGGTTGTAATTCTCAAGACAAAGTTGATCAGCACAGAAGGATTCAATCTGCTTTTGAAGGTGATACTGTAACAATCGACTGTACATATCAGTCAACTTATACAGGCCCGACTCTCTTCTGGTACCAGCAGAAAGTCAATGGAAATCTCAAGTACATGCTAAATAAATTCTCTACATCTGGAAACAGTGAAGAAGAATTCAAGGAGAGATTTCATGCAAATCTCAACAAAACTGCAGTTCCACTGACAATCAAGGATCTGCGTGTGTCTGACTCTGCTGTGTACTACTGTGCTCTGAAGCCCACAGTGACTGAAACACACTCATACAAAAACTCTGACTGACAATGCAACAGCACACATTACATCTTTATGCAATTTATTTTTTTTTTTGCTTAGTCTATGATTTCATTTACAAAACCCCTTTTATCCATAAATATATTCTATTTTAGTAGGTTTCTTTCACTTAAAAGACTACATTCAGTTTATGTTATCTAATTTTACAGTTTACAGTTACATTTATGATGATATTAATTTTCCCTTACTGTTGGTTTAAGATGATTTAATGTTGTTCATACTGCTAAAATAATCTAATCACCATAAATGTACTAAATAATATAATATAATCACCATAAAATGTATTTTTAATGTGCAGAAAGGTGATTGTAGTTTGATTCACTGCAAAAATTACAAATACAAAAATTGTATTTATGTTTATATATCTAGCACTGTGGTCCTGTGAGGCACAACATTTTGCTCCCTTGCATGTCTGCACACATAAGGGAATTACAATGCACTTGGGATGCCACTTAAGCAATTTAATTTTACTTGTAGTTCCCCTTCAGGAACTCGAGCTGCGTCGAAACGCTAGGGGAACGCCTCCAGCGTGACCACGCTCTGAAACACGTGTGCAACAGTCCAATGGAGAAGCGAGACGTCACAGGCGGGGTGACGTAGAGACCAGGAAGCTTAAAAGCACGTGCAGTGCATGCAGCCGGCAGCTTCTGTCTTTCAGCAAGCGCTCTGTGTGTGTTTGTGTGTCACTCTGTTTTTTGTGCTAGTTCGCACAGCTTTTATTTGAGAGTGTCACTATGTCCTACAAAGCATTCTTACGAATATAAGCAGCGGCATTTAGACTGTGTTCTCTCTGCCTGCGCTACTTCAGGTGGCGATACACACAGCCTATTTGTTGTCTGTTTGGGAGCGAAGCATGGGAGTCAGTTCCCGAGGGAGCTGACTGCCCGCGTTTGCGTTCCCCGCGGCTCAGCTTCCGCTTCTGCCGAGGCAGGGCGGCGGCCGTGATCGTGGGGATCGCATATAGATCTACGGACGGGTTAGAGACGGGTCCTCCCTATCTCTGCCTTTCTCCCTAGATCTAGCGCTCTCTTTCTGGGTTCGGAAGCCCGCGCTGCGGTACTTCCCCCTTTGAATGAGAGCTCGCGGCGAAGCAGGCTGTGTCAGCTCCCGAGGGGGCTGACTGCCCGCACACTCGCTGCGCACGCTTTGTTCCCGGAGGGCTCTCTTCGAGGAGGGAGCCCTCGTGAACTTTCCTGCAGCTCGGGTCCCGCTTTGCCGAGGCAGAGCGGCGACTGCGGCCGTGGGGATCGCACATAGATCTACGGACGGGTTAGAGACGGGTCTGCCCTATCTCTGCCTTTCTCCCTAGATCTAGCACTCTCTTTCTAGGTTCGGAAGCCCGCGCTGCGGTTCTTCCCCCTCTGAGTGAGAGCTCGCGCTGCTGCGGCTGTCTTTCTCCGAGGATATTGATGCTGTCCGCATATGAGCTGACTACATATTAGATCGCTCGTTTCTTCCTGCTCTCGCTTTTCAAGAATAAATAAATAGCAAGAACGGGGATTCAAGCGATTTATGTGTGGTTTGTTCGGGAGCTGAGCATGTACAGTCCGCCCTCGAGGGGGTGGGCTGTGTTCATTCATAAATGAATACATTTATTTACTACACTCTCACCCTGTACTTTCGCTAAGTGTGTGGATACTGCCTAAATAAATAAATAAAATAATAAAAAAAAAAAAAAAAAAAAAGGTGGCTGCTGGGCATCTGCATACTTAACCTTATTGACATTCTGTCAGTATTAGCTCATTCTGAGCATGGGCGGTGCGGCATCGAGATGTCGTCCTCGCCCATATGGAAGAACTGGGGTTGTGACTGAATGCAGAGAAAAGTGAGCTTTCTCCATTACAGAGAACCACTTATCTAGGCGTGGTGTGGGATTGACCACGATGCAGGCATGTCTATTTCCTGCTCGGATCGAGTCATCCTCGCGGCAGTCAAGAGAGTGAAAGTAGGCACTCGCTGTGAAGCAGTTTCATAACTGCTGGGTCTGATGGCAGCTGTGTCCAACGTGATACCCTTTGGCCTGCTGTTCATGAGACCCCTGCAGTGGTGTCTGAAGACCAAGGGGGGTTCTCCCTGAGGGGAAACCTGCTTTGCATGATCAAGGTCACGCGGCAATGCCTACGTGCCTTGGACATGTGGAGAAGACCTTGGTTCTTGTCTCAGGGCCCGGTGCTGGGAGCTCCTTGTCGCCGCGCATGCTAGCGACGGATGCGTCCCTCATCGGTTGGGGAGTGGTCATGAGTGGCCCCCCCTGCCCGTGGTCTGTGGAGCAGTCACCATCCAGTTTTGAGATGCTGGCCGTGTTTCAGTTACTGAAACGCTTTCACCCAGACCTATGAGAATATGGTCCTGACTCCTATGGTCCAGGACCTCCGAGGTTAGGCCCTACTGGGGAAGGGCGTGGTCCACCGCATTCTTCGGTGCCCGTTTCTCCTCGGTGCCCTCGGGAGATTAGCGTACCAACCCTGCCGGTGCTTCAGGGCGCAGCGGTCTCCAGCGAGCCCACACCTCAGTCTTTCCCCGGAAACGTAGCGGAGCTGGGGAGCTCGCCACCCCTGCGGGGGTCTCTACAGCAGCTAGTTCGGCTGTCTCCTGCCGGTCATCCGTTTCAGGACACCGAACTAGCAGCTCATACCAGAGGCCAGTCTCGAGAGACTGGTTCCCTTACTAGATTATTTGGCAGCGTGGAAACTACTGCCAAATGTATCTGCTTGGGTCCTGCGCACTGTAGAGCGAGGCTATCGCATTCAATTTGGTGCTCCGCCGCCACCTTTTTACGGGGTCTCCACTGTGGTGAGCCCCGAGCAGGGTCTGGTAATGGAACAAGAAGTAGAAACTCTCTTGAGGAAGGAGGCCACTGAGGTGGTCCCTCCTCACGAAAGAGAGTCCGGGTTCTACAGCCGATACTTCATTGTTCCGAAGAAGGATGGGGGCTTGCGTCCCATTTTAGATCTGCGTCTGCTGAACCGCTCAGTCAAGCGACTGAAGTTCAAGATGCTCACCATCAAGCAAGTCGTGTCTCAGATCAGGTCCGAGGACTGGTTTGTCACGATAGATCTAAAAGACGCATATTTTCACGTCTCCATCCTTCCTCAACACAGGAAGTTCCTGAGGTTTGCTTTCAGGGGCGACGCTTACCAATATCGGGTTCTTCCGTTCGGCCTAGCACTCTCCCCCCGCACTTTTACGAAGTGTGTGGATGCAGCTCTGGCTCCTCTGCGACTCCAGGGCATCCGCATACTCAACTTCATCGACGACTGGCTGATACCTAGCCCAGTCGGAGATGGTGGCAGTTCGGCATCGAGATGTCGTTCTCGCTCACATGAAGGCGCTGGGGTTGAGACTGAACGCCAAGAAAAGTGTGCTTTCTCCACTACAGAGGACCACTTATCTGGGCGTGGTGTGGGATTCGACCACGATGCAGGCACGTTTGTCTCCTGCTCGGATCGAGTCGATCCTCACTGCAGTCAAGAGAGTGAAGCTAGGCCGGTCACTCACTGTGAAGCAGTTCCAGCAACTGCTGGGTCTGATGGCAGCAGCGTCCAACGTGATACCTTTTGGCCTGCTGTACATGAGACCCCTTCAGTGGTGGCTCAAGACCAGGGGGTTCTCCCCGAGGGGAAACCCGTTCTGCATGATCAAGGTCACGTGGCAATGCCTACGTGCCTTAGACATGTGGAAGAAGCCTTGGTTCCTGTCTCAGGGCCCGGTGTTGGGAGCTCCTGAGTTTTGGAATTTGTGGGTGTGGCCCCTGGGGGGCACACCTCATAGCTCCCAGTCTCTCAACTGAGGTTGTTGAGACCATCCTCCAATCCAGAGCTCCCTCCTCGAGGAAATTGTACGCCCTGAAGTGGAAAACTTCTACTTCATGGTGTGGAGACCGCCAGCAGGACTCAGTTAACTGCCCAGTTGGTACAGTGCTGAGGTTTCTGCAGGATCGGTTCTCCACAGGGTTTGCCCACTCCACCCTGAAGGTCTACGTGGCGGCTATTTCGGCCTACTACGCCCCTCTGGGTGGCTCCTCAGTGGGTAGGAACCCCCTCGTTACACGTTTCCTCCGCGGTGCGCTGAGGCCTAGGCCTCTGGCCAGGTGTAGCTTGCTAAGTGTGGTCGGGATGCTATTTCATAGCTTTGAGTCCTCTGACCCTCCCTTCTTGGGGGTCAAGGCTCTCTTCTCTTAAGTTGGCTTCAGAATGCTGTGGAATGTCCACCCCTTTGACTTTAAGGTTCTTTCCTGGACTTGTGCCACTTGGCTCTTTTTCTCTCATCCTAGCTGTGCTCTTTCACACTGGGCAGGGATTTGAAGTCTGGTGGCGTGGGCATCTCGTTCCCCTAGCGTTTCGACGCAGCTCGTGTTCCTGAAGGGGATTGTCTCAGGTTACGTATGTAACCCCGGTTCCCCGAGGAACGAGACGCTCTCGGGCCATACTTCTGGCATCCCTGCAGCGCTTGCTTTCTATTCAGAAGCTGCCGGCTGCATGCACTGCACGTGCTTTTAAGCTTCCTGGTCTCTACGTCACCCCGCCTGTGACGTTCCTTCTCCATTGGACTGTTGCACACGTGTTTCAGAGCCCAAGCTCCTCCTTGGATCGTCATTATAATACCAAAAGCAAAACTCCTATATTCACTGATTTTTCTAGACTTTATGGAGTATTCAACATAGACACAGTCATGTCACACAGGTTGAGGAATATATTTCTCTTCACACTACTCATTCTTGGTATGAATTTTCATGTAATACAACTGTACATTCATGTAAGTTGATTATATGTTATATTGTATTGTACATTAAATATTCTTAAACATTTACAGAGTGCAGATCTGAGGACACAGTCAATCAGCCAAACAAACATGTGACTGAAGTTGAAGGGAGATCAGTGATATTACAGTGTAAATATAAAACAATCTCAGTACAAGAAGAGCTATTCTGGTACATCCAGAGAGCAAATGCCATTCCTAAATACATCCTGAGGAGAAACAAATATGGAGGAGAAAATGATGCTCAGTTCCAAGAGAGATTTGACTCTGAAGTGTCATCAAATTCAGTTCCACTGACAATCAAGAATCTGCATGTGTCTGACTCTGCTGTGTACTACTGTGCTCTGAGGCCCACAGTGAGAAAACTCTAGCTGAAGCACATACAAAAACACATGAGCTGAATCTCAGCCAAGACAGTTTAGCACCATATGGATGAAAGTGAACAGTAGCAGGAAGTTCAGAGAGGAGGAAGTTCCTGTGTGTGTTTCTGACTGATCTGCAGTGACTTACAGCTCAGAGCACTGAGAGACTCAACAGAGAACTGAACTGATCTGATTGAACATGGACAGATGTGTCATACTGATTCTCATTGTGGGAACAGGTACATTATTTATTAATTATTTAATGAAAATTTGTACATTAATATTTCTGTTGTTTTAAGTCTTAAATTGATTGTTAGTGTTTGCAATATTTTTTTCTATGTTGATTTCATTAATCAAAATCATATTGTTCACAGACTTGGTGGCTGGAGACAACATTGAGCCAGATAAAAGGACCGAAAAGTTCTCTAAAGAAAGAGAAACTGTCAAGCTGAGCTGTTCATATAATACAAATAGTAAATATGTTCGGCTTTACTGGTACAGACAGTATCCCAAAAGAGATCCACAATTCTTATTATACAAAACTGCACGGTCATCTAGTGATTATGAATACATTTCAGATGATCAGTTTCATTCGACTACATCACACACATCCACTGAACTCATTACTGCTGATGTACGTCTGTCAGATTCAGCTCACTATTATTGTGCTCTAAGAGTAGGAGCCCAGTGATACAAAACATGAGACATGTCATACAAAAACTTTAAGCTCTTTTCACTTTAAAAATATCAGTGAAAACCACAATCAAAACCACAATCTATCCAGCCCTGATTGTAATAAGCCATGTGGTCACACCTGTATGAGGTTGAACTAGGCCTGTTAAAAAATGTTTACATCATCCATCTATGACATGTTCAATGCCAATGAGCTAGTAAAAAAAACACTCTATTTTTTATTTTGATCATGGCTTGAATTAACAAAAAAAAGTGTGTGGAGCATGTGTGGCATGTGGAGCATATGTATTTTACATATATTTAACACTGCAAATATATATAACACTACAGTAATATGCTTTTTGTGACAGCAAAAACATACATGAATGAATGTATGTCACTAATGTCATGTATAAAACATAATGAATGTATTTGGCTCTTGTTTTTGTGTGTGAATCAAATGTATGACTGAAAATTTTGAAATTAATGTGACATTAAAAATTGAATGAAGCATCCTAATATTGTTAATACTATTAAAACCATACAAAAGTAGCCAATAGTTAAAGTTTCAATCCTTTATCATGTGTAACAGATTTCATAGCTACAATGTGCCACAAGGTGGCAGTGTTCTCAGACATGCAATAAATTAATTAATTCTCAATACTTATACTACATTTTAATTTTATGATAAAGTTTTGTGTTTTTTTTTTGTTTGTTTTTTTTTTGTTTTTTTAAAATATTTTATACTTTCAAACATACTATTAATGAAAGTTCCAAGTTTTCACTGGTTTTACACTCATAAGATCAGTAATATATAAAACAGACACAAAACTAAGCTGATCTGATTTAACCTGGACAGATGCTTTATACATAATCACATTGTGGGACTATTGTAATTACATTATTACTATTTATAAATAATCTGTCAAAGTTGTATTTTGTATATGCATATATAAAGTAAAAATTAAACATATTTGCAGATTTGCAGTATACAAGTTTGTATGTGTGATATAGCCATGATGTGGCTTTGAGAGGAGGGACTAGTTCACAGATCTGATATGTTGTAATTATGTTTGGTGGAAATGATTTAGTCTGACTCTTCTCAGAGTGAACACTTCTACAATGCATCTTCATTCAGTTATTCTGTTCTGTGTCTCAACTGGTATGTATATTTATTTGGTTGATTATTTGGTTGATTATTAAAAGGAGAAAATAACCAATATGTACAAATGTACCTCTTCTTTTTTTCAGCTGCTGTCTTAGAAATGTCATCAAACCAAGCAAAACAGATGTTTTTGCTGAGGAGGGTTCAAGTGTTACATTATCCTGTAGTTTTTCTGACTCTACCAATCAAGAATCCCTTCACTGGTACCGTCAGTATGAAAGATCAAAACCTGAATTTCTTGTACTCACCCTCGACTCTGCAACAGAAGCTCAGCCGTCTGTTGTGGATCCAAGATTCACTGTTAATATTACAAAAAAGGAACAAGTGGATCTGAAGATCTCCTCTGCTGCTGTATCAGACTCTGCTCTGTACTACTGTGCCCTGCAGTCCACAGTGACAGGTGCACATCAGCTCTCAGAAAAACCTGTTACAATGAAAAACAAGAGAGACAGAAATTATGGAAAGAAATTCTTGAAAATATTTAATTAATGTAAAAAAAAGGATCTAAAATTACAATAAAGCAGAAACATGAATTAAAGGAAGCAGAATTGCAATTCAATACAAATTCAAAGAAAATCATAACATAAGTGAAGTGTTTAACAATGAAGCTTTACAATATGTCAGATATGATTTCATTACATTTCTAAAACTCTTTTATTTTTTTTTTGCACTATTTCATTGAATGATATTAGTTTGAACTACTTGTACAGATTACATTAACAGGAAATTCTTTCCTTTGTAGAATGCAATGAATGTTTGAAGACAAACATGTGCTCTAAATGAAGTCACAGAACACATAATTAAGTTTGATTTATTTAAATTGTAATTTTGTGGAAATCACAATGGAACGTGACTTATCCCAGAATGCTTTGTCAAAGTTAACCAAGTATTTAAAATGGTTGCCAAACAATTTGAAGTGGACATTTGTTTGATATGTTGGAACAAAATGTATGCAGGGTTGAGGAGTGACTAGTTATGTGTATGTTGAAATTATGCTATTAAATTACAAAATTAATGTAATTGTATGTGAGATTCAACACATCTTCATTCAGTTATTCTTTCTGTTGTATGACTGTGTGGAATGTCTTTGAATTGCCATGAATTTAATTCCACTTCCTGTCATTCCAACTCCAATTCAAATTCAACTTGGGGGGGTTCGGAGTTACATTATTCAATTCAAATTCCAACTCATGAATTGAATCGCCTGAATTTCAATTCTGAAATTCTGAATTGTGCACAAGCCTGGTCCACAGTGACAGGAAACACATCAGCTCTCTACAAAAACCTGTTACAATGAAAAACCAGAGAGACAGAAATTATGGAAAGAAGCTAGTGTACAAATATTTAAGTAATCTAATGTGAAATGTCATGGTTTTGTTTATGCAATACCTGCAGTTAAACATAAGAGGGCAGTAGGTACTACATTACTTTTGAGAATACATCATTTTTTGAATCATCATAGTCAAAATCAAAACTTTCCCATTCCCTGCTTTATTTTTAAAGTGTATACAGTTGTGTCAGGAATATTTTTTTTTTTTTTTTTTTTTTTTTTTTGCACACTCTTCATTGGTATGCATTTGATATAACTGTATTTTCAAGTATTTACATTGTTTTAGATTTAATATTCTTAAATCTTTGTAGAATGCAGATCAGAGGATATGTTTGATCAACCAGACAAACATGTGACTCAAGTTAAATGAAGATCAATAATATATAAAACAGATTCAAAACTAAGCTGATCTGATTTAACCTGGACAGATGCTTTATACATAATCACATTGTGGGACCATTGTAATTACATTATTACTATTTTTAAATAATCTGTTGTAAAGTTGTATTTTGTATATACATATATATAGTAACAAGTAAACATATCTGCAGTAGCACTTTGTTAGCGTGTGATACAAGTTAGTGTGATATAGCCATGATGTGGCTCAGAGAGGAGGGACTAGTTCACAGATCTGATATGTTGTAATTATGTTTGGTGGAAATGATTTAGTCTGACTCTTCTCAGAGTGAACACTTCTACAATGCATCTTCATTCAGTTATTCTGTTCTGTGTCTCAACTGGTATGTATATGTATTTGGCTGATTATTAAAAGGGCAAAATAATAAGCAAATATACCTCTTCTATTTTTTTTCAGCTGCTGTCTTTGCAAATGACATCAAACCAAACAAAACGATTGTTTTTGCTGAGGAGGGTTCAAGTGTTACATTATCTTGTAGTTTTTCTGATTCTAGCTATACAGATTACCTCTACTGGTACCGTCAGTATGGAAGATCAAAACCTGAATTTCTTGAATTCACCAATGACTTTGCACAAGAAGCTAAGCAGTCGGTTGTGGATCCAAGAATCACTGTTAATATTACAAAAAAGGAACAAGTGGATCTGAAGCTCTCCTCTGCTGCTGTATCAGACTCTGCTCTGTACTACTGTGCTCTGCAGCCCACAGTGACAGGAAACACATCAGCTCTCTACAAAAACCTGTTACAATGAAAAACAGAGAGACAGAAATTATGGAAAGAAGCTAGTGTACAAATATTTAAGTAATCTAATGTGAAATGTCATGGTTTTGTTTATGCAATACCTGCAGTTAAACATAAGAGGGCAGTAGGTACTACATTACTTTTGAGAATACATCATTTTTTGAATCATCATAGTCAAAATCAAAACTTTCCCATTCCCTACTTTACTTTTAAAGTGTATACAGTTGTGTCAGGAATATTTTTTTTTTTTTTTTTTTTTTTGCACACTCTTCATTGGTATGCATTCGATGTAACTGTATTTTCAAGTATTTACATTGTTTTAGATTTAATATTCTTAAATCTTTGCAGAATGCAAATCAGAGGATATGTTTGATCAACCAGACAAACATGTGACTCAAGTTAAATGAAAATCAGTAATATGTAAAATAGATTCAAAACGAAGCTGATCTGATTTAACCTGGACAGATGCTTTTTATATAATCACATTGTGGGACCATTGCAATTATATTATTACTATTTTTAAATAATCTGTCAAAGTTGTATTTTGTATATACATATATATAGTAAAAAGTAAACATATTTGCAGTAGCACTTTGTTAGCGTGTGATACAAGTTAGTGTGATATAGCCATGATGTGGCTCAGAGAGAAGGGACTAGTTCACAGATCTGATATGTTGTAATTATGTTTGGTGGAAATGATTTAGTCTGACTCTTCTCAGAGTGAACACTTCTACAATGCATCTTCATTCAGTTATTCTGTTCTGTGTCTCAACCGGTATGTATATTTATTTGGCTGATTATTTGGTTGATTATTAAAAGGGCAAAATAATAAGCAAATGTACCTCTTCTTTTTTTCAGCTGCTGTCTTTGCAAATGACATCAAACCAAACAAAACGATTGTTTTTGCTGAGGAGGGTTCAAGTGTTACATTATCCTGTAGTTTTTCTGATTCTAGCAATACAGATTACCTCCACTGGTACCGTCAGTATGGAAGATCAAAACCTGAATTTCTTGTACTCACCATCGACTCTGCAAACAAAGCTCAGCCGTCTGTTGTAGATCCAAGATTCACTGTTAATATTACAAAAAAGGAACAAGTGGATCTGAAGATCTCCTCTGCTGCTGTATCAGACTCTGCTCTGTACTACTGTGCTCTGCAGCCCACAGTGACAGGAAACACATCAGCTCTCTACAAAAACCTGTTACAATGAGAGACAAGAGTGAGAGAAATTATGGAAAGAAGCTAGATATACAAATATTTAAGTAATGTAAGTGCACAAAGGATCAAAACATAAAACAAAGCAACATTCTAAAGTGGGACAAATTGTTTTCAACCTGTTAAACAGTGAAATGGAAGTGTTTTGTTCATGCAATACCTGCAGTTAAACATAAGAGGGCAGTAGTTACTATATCACCTTTGAGAATACAACAGCTTTTTTTTTAAACCATTATTATGTCAAAATCAAAACTTTCCCATTCACTGCTTTATTTTTAAAATGTACACAGTCATGTCACACAGGCTGAGGAATATTTTTTGAATTTGTATTTTTCTTTTCACACTATTCATTAGTATGCATTTAATATAACTGCATTTTTGGTGTTTACATATAATAGTCTGAGTCTTTACAGAGTGAACACTTCTACAAGAGGATATGTTTATTCAGTTATTCTGTTCTGTTTATCAACTGGTATGTACATTTACTTGGCTAATTATTTGGCTGATTATTAAAAGGAGAAAACAATAAACAAATGTGTCTTCTTTCAGCTTCATGCCTATTGGAAATGTTTGTAAATAAAAAAAAACAAAACAAATTTTTAAAAAGTGAAGAGGGTTCAAGTGTTACACTATCCTGTAGTTTTTCAACTCTATGTGGTAGAGATGATCTCTCACTGGTACAGATCAGTATGAAATGGATGTGTTTGACAGAGACTGTGGTGGAAAAAAATTCAGTCTTGTACAACAAACACAATGGATCTTCAGTCAGTTATTCTGTTTTGTGCTTCTAAGGTGTGTATTTAAAGTGCATTGAATGAAAGCAATCCTAAACATGAAATCTCTCTGGTGGAAGTGAACACTCCTCTTCTATTTCAGCTGTTGTCTTTGGAAATACCATTGAACCAGATGAAACACTGGTGCTGCTCTAGGTCAAAAAACTACTTTCTACAGTTAATCCCTGGGGTAAGATTATCAAATTCTAGTACCGTTCTAAACTGATTTTGCTTTTCTTGTAAAAACATCAAACACTGTACAAAAGACTGTTTTTTCTGGCAGAGGTGTGTGATTCGCTGTGGAAAAATGTTCACAAATTCTGAAAATAAATCACCATGGATCTGTTAGATCTCTCTCTTCTGCTCAAATCAGACTCAAAATTAATTACTGCAATGAAGACGTTAACACAGTAAGCGGAAACACGTAAGAACATTTAACTGAAAAACAACAGAATCGACTCTGAAATTTTCAAATGAGAACAATCAATAGATAAGAGAATCAAGATCTGAAAACCATTTTTATCTAAACTGCAGTAAAAGCTAGTAATTTGAATGATACTATAAGTGAATGAAAGAAATGAACTGATAAAATTTGATAAATCCAAATTTACATATGTAGAACTGAACTGAATCAATGTGAAATCAATGTGACAAAAAAATAAACGAAGCATCCTAATATTTCTAATTATATTAAAACCATACAAAAGTAGCCAATAGTTCAAGTTTCAAACTATTAGCATATACTGTAATATGCATGTATAATGTACCACAAGGTGGCAGTGTTCTCAGACATTGAATAAGAACTGCAATAATTCATAATATTTACAATAACTACATTTTTAATATCAAGTGAAAAGTGACTGAAAGGCATGAGATTTTTGTGTTATTTTTTTTTTCAAAAAAGGTAAAAATGCTCAAAAGGTTTAAGGTTTCAACTGTGTGTTAAAAATGTACTACAGGCATATAACTTAAGTCTGTGTTATTTTTGCAAAAAAAAAACTAAAGCTTTCCCATATTATACATGAATATATGTTTCATGTTTTTTTTTTTTTTTTTTTAAATCTTACTGTGAAAGACTGAGCTGACACTAAAATATGTCTTAAGTTCATTTTAACTTGTGTAACAAAATCTACTTGCACCCATTACGATAATTTATTATTATAATATTATAAGTATTATTTATTATTTTAGTTTTACATAATGCTAGCAATAATGAGCCATGGCCACAAAGTAAAACTATTCCTTTAGAATAAAGCTTCTCTTTTGTCTTGAAGTATCAAAAGAGGAGGGACTCAAATCTGACATGATCTAAATGTGTCTGACAGAGACTGTGGTAGAAATTAATCAGTCTGACTCTTCTCAGAGTGAACACTTGTACAATGGATCTTCATTCAGTTATTCTGTTCTGTGTCTCAACCGGTATGTATATTTATTTGGCTAATTATTTGGTTGATTATTAAAAGGAGAAAACAAACAAATGTAACTCTTCTTTTTTTTTTTCAGCTGCTGTCTTTGGAAATGTCATCAAACCAAACAAAACCATTGTTTTTGCTGAGGAGGGTTCAAGTGTTACATTGTCCTGTAGTTTTTCTGACTCTAGCAGTAGAGATTATCTCCACTGGTACCGTCAGTATGGAAGATCAAAACCTGAATTTCTTGTACTCACCAATGACTTTGCACAAGAAGCTCAGCAGTCTGTTGTAGATCCAAGATTCACTGTTAATATTACAAAAAAGGAACAAGTGGATCTGAAGATCTCCTCTGCTGCTGTATCAGACTCTGCTCTGTACTACTGTGCTCTGCAGCCCACAGTGACAGGAAACACATCAGCTCTCTACAAAAACCTGTTACAATGAGAGATGAGAGAGAAATTTAAGTAATCTAATGCAAAAAAAGATCAAAACAAAGCAAAGCAATATTCTAAAGTGAGCCAAATTCCTTTTAATCTGTAAAACAGGCAGTATCCAGTGTGTGTGCACTTGGATGGGTTAAATGCTGAGGACAAATACTGAATATGGGTCACCATACTTGGCTGTCAGTCACTCACTTCACCTCAAATTACACTGTTTTGTTTATGTAATACTTGCAGTTAACCATAAGAGGGCAGTAGGTACTATATTACCTATGAGAAAACAGCAGCTCTCCCATTCACTGATTTATCTTCAAGGTGTATTCAACATAGACACAGTCATGTCACATAGGCTGAGGAATAATTTTTATTTTCACACTATTGTTACACATTTAATATAACTGCATTTTCAATTGTTTACATTGCTGTACATTTAATTTTCTTAAACCTTTACAGAGTACAGGTCAGAGGATATGGTTGATCTGAAGCTGAAGGAAGAGTTTTATTCTGTTAATTGAATTATATAAAAAATAGTAGGAAATAAATGAAAAATCAGCAGGAAGTTCAGAGAGGAGGAAGTTCCTGTGTGTGTTTCTGACTGATCTGCAGTGACTTACAGCTCAGAGCACTGAGAGACTCAACAGAGAACTGAACTGATCTGATTGAACATGGACAGATGTGTCATACTGATTCTCATTGTGGGAACAGGTACATTATTTACTGAGTAATTAATGAAACTGTGTACATAAATAATTTCAGTTTGTTTTAAAACAAAAAAATTTTTTTATTTTTTTTTTTTTTTTTTTTAAATCAAAATGTTGTGAAATGTGTTTGCATTAGTATTTGTCAACCTTTTCTTTCACAGAGTAAACATCTGTTTATTTGTGCCTTTTGTTGACAGGTTTGGTGACTGGAGACAACATTGGGCCAGATAAAGGGACAGAAAAAACCTCTAAAGAAACAGAAACTGTCAAGCTGAGCTGCTCATATAGTACAAATGATCAGTATGTTGTGCTTTACTGGTACAGACAGTATCCTAATGGAGAACCACAGTATTTATTACTCAAAGGTGCACGATCACGTTCTGATGATCACACCTCTGATGGTCGATTTCAGTTCGGCTACATCAGATACATCCACTGAACTCACTATTACTGATGTACGTCTGTCAGATTCAGCTCACTATTATTGTGCTCTAAGAGTAGGAGCCCAGTGATACAAAACATGAGACATGTCGTACAAAAACCTGAAGCTCTTTTCACTTTGAAAATATCTAGTGAAAACCACAATCAAAACCACAATCTATATCAGCCCCAAATGTAATAAAATATGTGGTCACACCTGTGTAAGACAGAATTAGGTCTTTGTTAAGAAATACATGTAAATTAGAAACTTCAGAAGCATTAACTGTATGTCCAGACATGATATTCCATATGTTCAAATCACTTTCACATGTTCATCAAATCTGCATTCTCCTCTCTTTAACAGCTTTAACAGCTGGATGGTATTTTCAAAACAATTGCAGACTAACTTCACTGTTAAAATGTTTAACCCAGAAACACTAAACCTAAACTTGCTTTATTGCTAACATGTTTAACATCACATGACTTTAATTCAGTTGTAACACTAGCAACAAACCAAAAGAGGGCAATATCTTTCAGTGTCACATAACAGAGAGGTTTCCTTTACATTTTCACAAACTCCACCTCAGGGTCTCATCATCAAACTCTCTTACTGAAGGATTTATTTTGACTGCAGTTTCAAATTAAAACAGATCATGAGGTGGTTGAGGAATATATTTCTATTTGCACTATTCAGTCTTGGTATGCATTTCTACTCATTTTTAACATTTTTGAATATTTTTGTTGATATGGATTTTATATTTATGATGCACATCAAAAATTATATCAACATGAAATATTTTTAAATCCTTGCAGAGTGCAGATGTGCAGAAGACAAAGTTGATCAGCCAGACAAATATCTGATTGAAGTTGAAGGAAAATCAGTGACATTAAATTGTGAATATTCAACAGCTTTAGCACAACCATACCTCTTTTGGTACATCCAGAGAGCAAATGATTTTCCTAAACACATCCTGAGTAGAGACCAGTTTGGAATTGGGGAAAATGGCACTGAGTTTCAGGAGAGATTTCACTCTAAACTTTCAGCAAATTCAGTTCCACTGATGATCCAGGATGTGCGTGTGTCTGACTCTGCTGTGTACTACTGTGCTCTGAGGACCACAGTGAGAAAACTCAAGTCAAACCACATACAAAAACACAGAGACATAAACATGTTTGTTTCTTTACAGTAAGCATTTTTGAAATTTAAAAGTTATACTGGAGGTAACACAGTCAAATGAACTATAATACTCATTATGCAATCAGTGTAATATCATCCATCCATACTCCAATCTGCTTATCCTCTGTAGGATGGCAGCAATTTAATGAGCTAAAACATGAGGGAGGAGGGACTCAGTGTTCATATCATGTCTGACAGAGACTGTGGTTGAATCGATTCAGTCTGACTCTTCTCAGAGTGAACACTTGTACAATGAATCTTCATTTAGTTATTCTGTTCTGTGTCTCAGCTGGTATGTGTATTTATTTGCATAATTATATATTTTTCTGTTAACAATTTTACTAAGACTTTTCACTAAAAAGTTACCAATTAATTTTTCATTTTCAGCTGCTGTCTTTGGAAATGTTATCAAACCAGACCAACCAGATGTTTTTGCTGAGGAGGGTTCAAGTGTTATTATCCTGTAGTTTTTCTGACTCTAGAGTTACAGAATATCTTCACTGGTACCAAGTTTGCAAAGATCACCTTTAGAATTTCTGCACTCAGAAGCTAAGAAGTCTGATGTAGATCCAAGATTCACAAGATTCACTGTTAAATTACAAAAGAACAAGTGGATCTGAAGATCTCCTCTGCTGCTGTATCAGACTCTGCTCTGTACTACTGTGCTCTGGTGCCCACAGTGACAGGAAACACATCAGCTCTCTACAAAAACCTGTTACAATGAGAGTCAAGACAGAAACACAGAGACAGAGATGAAGGCAGTGAGAAAGAAGCTGTAACTGGCAATTATGAACCAATTAAAAAAATCACAGGTAGTAGCAAAATCAAAAGGTTAAATCAACACCTGTACATCAGTCAATGGTCAAACAATGAAACTTTTCATACATTTCCCCATTTGCAATAAATAGTGCAGGTTGATGTCTGCCACAGGATGGCAGTGTTTCCAATCTCATATTAGAGATACTGCTTTGCATGTTTCAGATCATATAAATATTACATTTTATATTGTACAATTTATATTGAAAATATACTTACATAACAGAAAACATATATGTTTATATATTATACAGTATATGACAACATATGGATGAATGTGAACAGCAGCAGGAAGTTCAGAGAGGAGGAAGTTCCTGTGTGTGTTTCTGACTGATCTGCAGTGACTTACAGCTCAGAGCACTGAGAGACTCAACAGAGAACTGAACTGATCTGATTGAACATGGACAGATGCGTCATACTGATTCTCATTGTGGGAACAGGTACATTGTTTACTGAATAATTAATAAACATATGTACATTAATATTAACTTTATTTTTAAAGTCTCAAACTTCAAATCCTTTAATGGATTGATTTAACTGATTGCTTGTTTCCGCAATAACTAAAGTATGTTTCCAATATATTTTCTACCTTGATTTCATAAATCAAAATCATATTGTTGACAGGTTTGGTGGCTGGAGACAACATTGAGCCAGATAAGGGGACAGAAAAAAACTATAAAGAAACAGAAACTGTCAAGCTGAGCTGCACATATAGTACAAATAGTGCTAATGTTGCGCTTTACTGGTACAGACAGTATCCCAACAGAGAACCTCAGTATTTATTATGGAAAGGTGCACGGTCAGTGAGTGGTGAACACACCTCTGATGAACGCTTTCAGTCGACTGCATCACAAACATCCACTGAACTCACTATTACTGATGTACGTCTGTCAGATTCAGCTCACTATTATTGTGCTCTAAGAGTAGGAGCCCAGTGATACAAAACATGAGACATGTCGTACAAAAACCTGAAGCTCTTTTCACTTTGAACTGATCTAGTGAAAACCACAATCAAAACCACAATCTGTCCAGCTCTAAATGAAATAAAATATGTGGTCACACCATTTTAACCACAAAATAACTGGTCATGAAATTAGCAAGAACTGCATAAATACTGTAGATAAAGTAATTTAGTACAGTATTGTCTTTCCTTTTGTTTTGTTTAAAAGTTTAAGCAGTGAGGGTAAACTTGCAGACAGCTTTTCATAGGGAAAAGAGTCAGTGTTATTCCACTCAATACTGAAGGCTTCAAACGTAAGTAGTTGAAAAATGTCTTGCAGTTAGTTGTAGTTTAATGTGAGAGCAGATACTCTTTCACATATCGAATAGTCAATCCCAGGTCATTCTAAAACCCCAGGTAAATGAAATCTTGGGTTATCTTGCTTTACATTTCACACTGCTTATACTTTACCTAAGGTTAAAAATTAATCCTGGGTATTTATAAGCTGCTATTTTACACTACACATTGAAGATGTAAGACAGCGCTGTACATTCACTAAGACACACTAAGAGTCGTACCTAAGATACAAAACATGAGACATGTCATACAAAAATTTAAACTCTTTGCATGTGTCTACAATGAAAACCACAATCAAAGCTCCGAATGTAAATTTATGGTAACCCCTGTGTGAAATAAAAACAGACCTAAATAAAACATATAAAACACATATGTTCTGGATACCGCTTTGCAGATTCATAATTTCGATGTTAATATTTACATTTTAATCATTATATACAGTACAGACCAGAAGTTTGGACACACCTTCTCATTCAAAGAGTTTTCTTTATTTTCACGACTATGAAAATTGTAGATTCACACTGAAGGCATCAAAACTATGAATTAACACATGTGGAATTATATACATAACAAAAAATTGTGAAACAACTGAAAATATGTCATATTCTAGGTTCTTCAAAGTAGCCACCTTTTGCTTTGATTACTGCTTTGCACACTCTTGGCATTCTCTTGATGAGCTTCAAGAGGTAGTCACCTGAAATGGTTTTCACTTCACAGGTGTGCCCTGTCAGTTTTACTAAGTGGGATTTCTTGCCTTATAAATGGGGTTGGGACCATCAGTTGTGTTGTGCAGAAGTCAGGTGGATACACAGCTGATAGTCCTACTGAATAGACTGTTAGAATTTGTATTATGGCAAAAAAAAAAAACAGCTAAGTAAAGAAAAACGAGTGGCAGCATTACTTTAAGAAATGAAGGTCAGTCAGTCTGAAAAATTGGGAAAACTTTGAAAGTGTCCCCAAGTGCAGTCACAAAACCATCAAGCGCTACAAAGAAACTGGCTCACATGCGGACCGCCCCAGGAAAGGAAGACCAAGAGTCACCTCTGCTGCGGAGGATAAGTTCATCCGAGTCACCAGCCTCAGAAATCACAGGTTAACAGCAGCTCAGATTAGAGACCAGGTCAATGCCACACAGAGTTCTAGCAGCAGACACATCTCTAGAACAACTGTTAAGAGGAGACTGTGTGAATCAGGCCTTCATGGTAGAATATCTGCTAGGAAACCACTGCTAAGGAGAGGCAACAAGCAGAAGAGACTTGTTTGGGCTAAAGAACACAAGGAATGGACATTAGACCAGTGGAAATCTGTGCTTTGTCTGATGAGTCCAAATTTGAGATCTTTGGTTCCAACCACCGTGTCTTTGTGCGACGCAGAAAAGGTCAACGGATGGACTCTACATGCCTGGTTCCCACCGTGAAGCATGGAGGAGGAGGTGTGATGGTGTGGGGGTGCTTTGCTGGTGACACTGTTGGGGATTTATTCAAAATTGAAGGCATACTGAACCAGCATGGCTACCACAGCATCTTGCAGCGGCATGCTATTCCATCCGGTTTGCATTTAGTTGGACCATCATTTATTTTTCAACAGGACAATGACCCCAAACACACCTCCAGGCTGTGTAAGGGCTATTTGACCAAGAAGGAGAGTGATGGGGTGCTGTGCCAGATGACCTGGCCTCCACAGTCACCGGACCTGAACCCAATCGAGATGGTTTGGGGTGAGCTGGACCGCAGAGTGAAGGCAAAAGGGCCAACAAGTGCTAAGCATCTCTGGGAACTCCTTCAAGACTGTTGGAAGACCATTTCAGGTGACTACCTCTTGAAGCTCATCAAGAGAATGCCAAGAGTGTGCAAAGCAGTAATCAAAGCAAAAGGTGGCTACTTTGAAGAACCTAGAATATGACATTATTTTCAGTTGTTTCACACTTTTTCGTTATGTATATAATTCGACATATGTTAATTCATAGTTTTGATGCCTTCAGTGTGAATCTACAATTTTCATAGTCATGAAAATAAAGAAAACTCTTTGAATGAGAATGTGTGTCCAAACTTTTGGTCTGTACTGTGTATATATATATATATATATATGTATATGTTTTTTGTTTTTTTTTTTTAAGAAAATCATGTGCAGATCAGTATTAGATCTACATTCTTGGCTATTCTTGAACACTGAGCTTCTTCACACTTACAAACCTCATCCAGCTAAATATGATACGAACTATAAGCCACATGCATTTGCAACATTAACAATATGTGTCAATGATTTATAATTAAATGGTGTTGATATATCAGTAATTTATGTGATCAAGCCAATAAAATAATACAATGTAATTTCAGAAGATTGCCACTGTGTGGCATAATTTGATGTTGGTGTGAATTATTTAAACTCCTGCTAAATGTGTTTAACCTCTGCAAACAATTGTGCACTGTAAAATTGTACAAACAACAGTGACTGAAACACAAACATTCATTTTGACAAGAACTAACTTTACTTCTGAAGTCTTTTTTAAGGCTATCAAGATGCAAGATGGTGCCAGTTGTGTTTGAAACAAGAGAGCAAGAGTCTGCACTGTGATATGAGAGACATGAAAGTAGCACCAGTAGTAAGCAATGTTTCAGTGAATAAAGTAATGTAGGTTAATCAAATGCATACTGAAGCATGTACATCCTAAGACTAATCATTGCACATATGGACATAATGAAGTCATACATTTTTATATCTACACTAAAATATTACAGCCTTCATTGACACTGACTGTAGCACAGGCTCCTCCCAGCAGATCATGTGATTTGCATTTATTGCTGCTTTAACAGATGCAGAATGAGGAATGGAATCACCACATCTCTGCATATTTTTTTTTTTAAGATTTGCCAATTACAATTTTATATAATGGCACTGTGGAAAAGTGCCATTGTAATCATAGTATTATATATCTGGGGTGAGTAAATCTTTTCAAATATATTTAAAATTAATTTTCCTTATGTGTGTATATTATGTTATATGTGCATATTTATTCATATTGTTTTAATTCTGTTTCAGGTTGTAATTCCCAAGACAAAGTTGATCAGCACAGAAGGATTCAGTTTGCTTTTGAAGGTGATACTGTAACGATCGACTGTACATATGAGACTGCTTATGCAGGCCCGACTCTCTTCTGGTACCAGCAGAAAGTCAATGGCAATCCCAAGTACATGTTAAATAAAATCTCTACATCTGGAAACACTGAGGAAGAATTCAAGAAGAGATTTTTTGCAGATCTCAACAAAACTGCAGTTCCTCTAACAATCCAGGATGTGCGTGTGTCTGACTCTGCTGTGTACTACTGTGCTCTGCAGCCCACAGTGACTAAAAACACTCAACACTCAAACAAAAACTCCAACAACGCAACAGCATACATTTCTCATTATGTCATTTAAATTACATATTTTTAATTTATTTTTAAAACCCATAAATATAATCATAATAAAATAATATAATCATCACAAATCTTGTAATTGCTATTAAAATCTCTTTTGTGAATGGTAGTATGCATGTGCAGAAAGGCATGAAAGACCAGAAGAGGGCGACATACTCTCAATATTAACATTTAATGAGGTGTTTTTAAGGAGTTAAATTATGAGTTATTGATTGAAGTTTGAATAATTTCTTTTCTGTAAACAAATTTGCAGTTGTAATGCTAAGTGAATCTATAGGTGAAACCCAGGGCTCTACTAACCAAAAAACTTGTATTAAAACACAGTAAGAAAGACCATTTTTGCTATTTTAAATTATTTGATTTTTTTTTTTATTTTTTTCTTGTTATGGCATATTATAGTGTTCATCAACCAAACATTTTAATATTGTGTTCTCATCCTCTTGCACTCACAGATACAGAGAGGTGGAGCCTTGGGGATCTCATTCTGAAAAAGAGTGACTCAACTTTTGTTTTGCACACTGCAAACATGACCATCCTTTGTGTTTTGCTTCTGCTACTGATGGTTAAAAGTAAGCATTTACTGATAAAAGCTGTAGTTTTATGCAATGCTTAGATGTTTAATTTCTTTATTTTGTATGCTGTTGGACACTGCTTTCATTGAAATGCTGTAATATATTACGAAATGCTGTAATACAATATGAATTATTTCGATAAGTTTGATAAAAAAGTTTATTGGTTGTTTTGCAGAGGAGACACTGGCACAGACAATAACACAGCTGGAAGACAAGGCACTTAAATCTGAGGGAGAAAAAGTCATCCTGTCCTGTAAATATGATGGAGCTGTAAATAACCTGCACTGGTATCGACAGTATCAGGGATCCAAACCGGAGTTCCTCGCATATATTTATCTAAATGGAGACACAAGTAAACCTCTTCCTGATCGTCTCATGCCTAAAATTTATAAAAACAACAATCTTGTGAGCCTGGAGATCTCTGATGCCAAAGTAGCAGACTCTGCGCTGTACTACTGTGCACTGACGCCCACAATGACAGGAAACTCAACTACACTGTACAAAAACCTCCTGAACAATAAAACTCTATCCTAATAAACTATGTAAATGTTTCAGTAATAGCTTTGAGAGAATATTAGCAGTTCAGACAGTGGTGGTACGTAGAAAGAAAAGTATTAGTAATGCATCTATAAATGCATATAACTGATAATACACATATGACACATACACAATTATGTAAATGCTGATATGCAGTAATCTATTCACAAAACAATGTTTTTTTTGTTTTTTTTTTACTATTTCCAAAACAGTAATGTATGCCTTACCTGTAAAGATGCAGATGTTGATATGGAAGTGGGAAGCTACCTGCTTTAAGTCAAGAAACTGTAACATAACAAATACAGAAACAGAAAGCAATTGTAAAGGGAAAATGTATATGGTCATAGGACACAGACATAAATCGTATGTTTTTTCTCATTATAAATTTGACGATGATCTCTACAGAAGAAGCTCCTCCTATAAAGTGTTTGAGGTCTCCTGCATCACAGAGACACAAAAGCAAGAAGAGACTCTTAACTTCCCAGTTAATTTTTATGACTTTGACGATTTCACTTGAAAAGCACAGCTGAAATAATGACACATTGGAAAAGGGTGGTTATTATTCTGTTCACATATTTTTGGGGTAAGTGGCAGTAGTAAATACAGTATGTGTGGTTTCTAGATTCATTATATTTTTTTGTGCTTTCATTTACAATTTTTCAAATTCTGTTTTAGGATGTAATTCTCTGGACAGTGTTGAACAGAAAACAAGAGTTCAAACTGCTTTTGAAGGTGAAACCGTAACAATCAAGTGCACATATTCAACCACTGATACATTTCCATATCTGTTCTGGTACCAGCAAGAAATAAAAGGATACCCTAGATACATGCTGAAGAAATTTCCAGGATCTGGTGAAGTTGATAAACAATTTGAAGGGAGATTCGATGCCCATCTCAACACCTCTACAACATCAGTCCCACTGACAATTAAGAACGTGCGTGTGTCTGACTCTGCTGTGTACTACTGTGCTCTGAGGCCCACAGTGACTGAAACACACTCAACACTCATACTAAAACCCTGGAAATAAATGAGCCCTAAAATAAAGAATTCTAGATTATATAAATGTCTACAATTTCAACCATTCCACTTCATTTTATAAATCAATTTACTGCGTTTTTGTTTTTTTTGTTTTTTTTTTGGTTTTTTTTTACATTAAGCCAATATAAATGATACATAGGTCATTTTCACGTCAAAACAACACACAGTGACCAATATTCTGTTGAAACACATATATTGAGTATACTGGGTTATTACTAGAAATACATTTAATATTATATGAGCAGAAATGCAACTCTCATTTCAATGCTTTTTACACAAAATAATGCACTATATTACGTAACCCTATTGTCGACCAGAAGAGGGCGATATACAATTGGCATTCATACTTCAGCTCTATAAGTTGACATTGACAGAGCATTATGTGGATGAGTGAAAAGTACAAGTAGTACAATTCATTTTAAAGCTGTGTTCTCATTTTGTGCTGTCACAAGGAGGAGCTTGTGGAGGTTTGAGTAAAGCAAATCTTCTCACAGTGCAAACATGATGGTTCCTTGTGCTCTTCTTTTGCTATTGTTGATAAAACGTAAGTAAAGTTTACTTATGACTTTTAGACATTTGTACAAACAGTGCAGTTTACATATTTTTAGACTGATTTTGTTTAAATGCTATAATGATACAAATTCGGTTTGATGAAATGTGTTTTACATTTTCCAGGTGATACACTGGCACAGTCAATAACGCCACAGGAAAACAAGACACTTGCAACTGTGGGACAAACAGTCACTCTGTCCTGCAAATATGAAGGAACTGTAACTAACCTGCACTGGTATTGCCAATATACTAGATCCAAACCAGAGTTTCTGGCTTGGATATACCCAAAAGGTGGTACAAGTGGCCCACTTCCTCCTCGTATTATACCAAAAGTGGACAAAAATCTTGTGAGCCTGGAGATCTCTGATGCTGAAGTAACAGACTCTGCCATGTACTACTGTGCACTGATGCCCACAATGACAGGAAACTCAACTACACTGTACAAAAACTCCCTGAACAATAAACAGGTCTCTATCACAACCTTAAAATTCTCTACACCAAGTAATGCTTAGTAATGATGACACACTGTAGTTTACAAGCCTGTGCTCTTCTATAACTGCTCAATATCAATAATCATTAACCTCAATGAGAAATTTTATGTTATTTTGTGTTTTCATTGTTTGTTCATGACACAGGATGCCAAAAAAAAATTAGACCGAAATTAGAATGTAATATATGCTGTATTTTCTCTTTTCAAGACTTTTGAAATGTGAGTTATATTTCTGCTGGAGGAGGTGGAGCTCTAAGCACTGACATCTATTGTGATCTTGTTAAACTAATGCAGAGCTTGTTGCAAAGCTTATTTGAGCAGCATTAGTGAACATAGACAATGGCACGTCATTCTGTTACTCTGCTATTTGTCTTGGCATGTAAGTATTTAAATTTCTTGTACTTCATCTTAATATTAAGTACAATCATATTGTGAGGAATTTTTATTAAGGTGGTATTCATACCACTGAATAAATCACTGATCATACACTGTAAAAACTCCAACTTGCAAATTGTTCACTCAGTTTAAAAATGTAAGTCAAGTGGACACATTTTTAAGCAAAATGTTGAGTTTACACATAAAAACAAGTTAACTCAATGTTTACTATATTTTTCTCAATGAACACAAATAAGAAAGTTGAGCAAACTCAGTATTTTTATTTCTTCATTTGAGCGGTCAACTTGACATTATTGCGCATGCGCAAAGTGCCGTCGCTGAACTATACACGGAGTTTACTGCTTCAAACATAAACAACGATGGCAAAGGGAGTGGATGTCTTCTTTTAAGGTGTTCTTTCTGCCCAGATTTAATATAGAAAGTAAGCCAAATAAACTACACAGTTAGGTTTGTAAATGTTCTTTAAAGAAAGAATAAACATTGTTGAATGAAGTCTGGCGGCTAACTAGTTAGCTAGCTTTGTTTTTCCAAGCACGATCAGCTAACGTTAGCATTTGCAAGGTATGTATACAGATATATTTTTATAGATACAGTTCAAATGTCGATTAAACGAATATATAATTAACCAGATAGAGGTTAATTATGTGTTGTATTTCGTTGTGCTAGGCGATATAACTTACTAGTTTATCTGGCACACAGTTGTTGTTGTTTTTTTTTTTTTTTTTTTTTTTTGTGAATCCGCGATACTGGTGCATATATGTGAAAGTGCAAGACGTGTAAGATGACAAACGTGTTTATTGACACAACGGAAGCCTGCAGAAAATATGCGATCACAGATTCATCTCTCTGTAGCAGCTTAGTTCGCTTAAATTGTCAAATACACATAAAGTTATGTCAAAATGTGATTATTTACATAAACAATCACTTGTAAGTCTGAAATGAGAGTCAGCGTCTGAGATAAAATCGCCTGTGTGTCAGTAAATTTGATCCGTGCATTAACGTTAGCCTCATAAACCTGCTGATATTTGTTCCGTTAATGTTACAAAAAAATTAAAAAAATAAAAAGCTAAAACAACACTCACTCCTCTTGACTGAACAAATTTAGCAGCTTCAATAAGAGTCAGTTTTTTCCATACAGTGAAGATATGCAGTATTTTTTTATACATGTATTTTTTGTATTATTTCTGACTTATTTCTGTACTGGTAAAAACTAGTCCTTATCCAGAATTTTATTATTATTATTTTTGTTATGTTTTAAACATTTCATGTCAATATTTAGTAGGAAATATAATTTTTTTTTTTTTTTTTTTTTTTTTTTTTTACTGCAGGACACAAAGCCAGAGGATGTCCACACCAAAGGTATGAAGATGAGCATCTTAACTATTACTGGAAGATGATGTTGTCATCCACTCAAACCTAAAGGTGCCTAGGATGTAGTACTAGAGACGCAGATTGTGTTGGAATATATACATGGCCTTACCACTGCTGTTGCTGTCCTCTTTGGCTTAATTTAGAGCATCCAAAAAAATGAAAATTCTTTCATCATTTACTCACAGCCATGTCGATCCAAACCCATAAGACATTTGTTCATCTTTAATACACAAATGAAGATATTTTTAATGAAACCTGAGATATTTCTGTCCATTCACTGAAAAACTATGCACCTAAAATTCTGATGCTTCAAAATGTTCATAAAGAGATTGTAAAACAAATACATAAGAATCGAATGGTTTAAACAAAGTCTTCTGAAGAGACGTGATCACATTACACATCACGCATTTCACACTAAATGCTGCTCCATCTCTGCAAGTGCTGTGAGTTTGAGCCTTATATAACATGTATTAAAAAAAAAAAAAAACAGAAATTGTATTATATTTTAGTTTTCTATACAGTGATAGCTTAAAAGCTATGTCAATTAGCACTGCATTATAAGTACACTCTAAAAAGATGGTTCTTTAAAGGTCTATTTAGAACCGAGTTTAGGTATTTTTTTTTTTTTATTCCTGGCTTTTTACAAAAAAAAAAAAAAAAAAAAAAAAAAAAAAAATTGCAACTGTCAAAACACCTCATTACTCATTTTCTGGACATCAACTATCCAGCTACACAGACTATCAACACAGTTTCAACAGGTGAAGTTCTTTCTTACAATGTCTATAAAATTTTAACTTTCATATTGTAACTTGTTTCCCATTGCCAATAATGTCTTTTTTCTTTTTTTTTAGGTTCTTTTTTGTGTGACCAGCTCTGTTCGGTTAAGGATACTCTCTTCTCCACTAAGTAATAGAGGTAATGAGTTTATTCATTGTTAGATTTTTCTTAAAATTATTACTTAAGTCTATGCTTAAGTGTTAAAGCTATATAAAACTATCCTAAGATCCCACTTTAAATCACTTTTTCTTTTTTTAATATTTTGAAGGGCATACTGCTTATATGTCAATTTTTGCTTATGGCCTTCATAAGCATAATTGTTTTTACATAAACACATGGACACTCTTTAACTGTAAACTCAACTGTGTATTTCAGATGCATCATATTCACAACCTCATCATCTGCAGAGAAACTGCCACTCAATCACACCACACTGATGGGCTCCTGAAGATACATTATTCCTGGAAATTTTGTCATTTATTTTCTATTTCTATTTTTACTTTCTAATGTATTTTTTTCATGTTCATTGTCAACTGTCATTTATTATTTGTATTTAGCCAATAACTGTTTTTAGAGCATTTTCATTTTTGCTTCAAGTTCATGTCAATTAAAAAAAATAAAAGTACCTAACTGAAACTACATGCTGTTTTGTTTAGTTTTTGTGTGAGTGTGTAAAACCCTAATACAGGTTAAAATACATTATAGGAAAAACAAAAATGTTAATAGATAATATATGTAAATAATATTTATAAGTAAAACTAGTATCAAAGGTATAAATATACTAATATTAATGAAAATAAACTATTTTCAAATGTACTAATTTTCTAAATCCTATTTCATGCATCCCTACAATTGCGTCTCTTCAGAAGACTTAAACTGCTCAATTCATATTAACTTATATATTTATTTAATTATTTATGATCTCTTTATGAACGCTTTGAAGTTTTGGGTGAACAGCCTTTCAATACAGAAGTCTCTCAAATTTCATTAAAATATTTTAATTTGTGTTGAGTGTGAACAACGGTTTAGAACAACATGGGAGTGAGTAAATGATACATTTTCAGAATAATTTTGGTTGAATTATTCCTTTAAGTGTTGTGTTAATAGTTGAAATATTTTGCTTCTTGATCCAGTGTGTTTGTTGCATTATGGATGCGCCAAAATAATAGATGGAGCAAGATGAACGTTTAAAATGACGGTAAAGTTTAGCTTCCTTTAAATTATATAAAAGTTTTTTTTTGTGACTTTTGATTTAAAACTTTACTTAAGGCTGCAGAATTTTAATATTTTTAATGTTACATTTTTCTGGCACTTAAATAATTTTTAAGTGTGTGTTTTTTGTTTAAGAGTGTTTTTATTGTAAATAGTCACATCCTAGTTACATCATAGTTTGAGTGGAGAAAAGCTAAATTGTGTTCATTTTGCAGAATGCCAATAAATACTTTCTGTAATGATGACAAAATCTTGTTTGTGTTATATTTACAGTATTGTTCATACTGCATGCATTTGTATTCTTAAAGGATGTGGAGGAGCATACAATGTGGCTTAGAGTCTGGATGTAAGATTTAAAGTTATACATTTAAATAGTAAAAAATGCAGTTGAGTTGGCTTAAAATACTAAAGCAACCGGCTGCAAAGCTTTTTTGAGGTTACTGAACTTCAAGCAAAAAATTACTGGCACAACTTAGTTCTTGAAGTTCAGTAAACTCAAAAAAGCTTTGCAGCTGGTTACCTTAATATTTTAAGTTGAGTCAACTTAACAATTTAAGTTAATCTGCTGCAAAGCATTTTTGAGTTTACTGAACTTCAAGAAGTAAGTTGTGCCAACTCTGACTGGTAGTTCACTCAACTTCACTGAAGTTCACTGAACTTTTATATATGAGTTGGCACAACTTCCCTCCTTTAAAGTTGAGTAAACTCAAAATTGCTGTGCAGCAGATTAACTTAATTTTTTAAGTTAACTCAACTTTTTATTTTTTACAGTGTACTTGATTCATTCTAAATACACATTCATAAAGGTTGATTTACTTTTGCAGGTACTGTGTATGGAAATGAAATTAGACCGACTAAAACTGAGGAGTTTGCTGTTGAGGCTTCAAGTGTTACATTATCCTGCAGTTAATCGTCTGCACGGTCTTTATTCTGGTACCGTCAGTATCCTGGATTAGCTCCTGAATTCCTTGTAATCTTCATAAAAGAAGCTAAAGAGTCTGATGTAGATTCCAGATTCACTGCTAAACCCAACAAAGAAAAGCAAAACCATGTGGACCTAGAGATCTTCTCTGCTAAAGTGACAGACTCTGCTCTGTACTACTGTGCCATGGAGCCCACAGTGACAGGAAACATAAGAACACTGTACAAAAACCTGACACATCTATTTATATTTAAAAAAAACACTTAAATTTTACACACTTTAAACACTATAAACCTGTAGTGTGTTACATTACCCTATATACAATACTTGTACCGTCAGTATCCCAGATCTGCTTCTGAATTTCTTGTGCTCATTCTTGATGGTGCAACAAACACCTGAAAATCTGATGTAGATCCAAGACTCAGTTAAACTCACTAAACGGGAACAAAAACGTGTGGATCTGGAGATCTCCTCTGCTGCTGTATCAGACTCTGCTCTGGACTACTGTGCTCTGAGGCCCACAGTGACCGGAAACACACTTTAGCTCTTCGCTTAAACCCAGTGAGAGAGAATAAGAATAGAGCTTATACAGTCTTGAAGTGACAATATGACATTCATACAACAAACAGTACTGTACTTTATTTTGCTTGCACTCTACTTTTTCCAAGTAATTTAACAGGTTATACAGTACAATATGCTATAAAAAGTGTTAAGTGATAATCACAATGTGCATTCTGTATTCAAAGCGTCATGTGACAGACAGCAGGAAGTTCTTGGGTGTCTTAATGATGTTCAGTATCTCATACACAGTGCAGTACATCGAAAAGGCTCCAGAAAGAACTGAGCTGATCTTATTCAGCATGGACAGATGCTTTCTATTCATTGTTATTATGGGAACAGGTACATTAATTATCATTTTTATAATTATTATTTTTACAGAATTTTGCAATGTGTTTGGTTTATATTCTGCTTTTTGTTCACAGGTTTGGTGTCTGGGGACAGTATTGAGCCAGATAAAGAGAAAAATGTTATTACAAAAGAAAGAGAAACTGTCAAGCTGAGCTGCTCATATAGTGCAACCAGCAATGATGTTAGGCTTTACTGGTACAGACAGTATCTTAATGGAGAACTTTTGTTTTTAGCATATAAAGGCGCTCGATCATTGAGTGCTGCAGACACCGCTGATGATCGGTTTCATGCAACAACAGCACAAACATCCACTGAACTCACTATTACTGATGTACGTCTGTCAGATTCAGCTCACTATTATTGTGCTCTAAGAGTAGGAGCCCAGTGATACAAAACATGAGACATGTCGTACAAAAACCTGAAGCTCTTTTCACTTTGAAAATATCTAGTGAAAACCACAGTCAAAACCCCAATCTATCCAGCCCTGAATGTAATAAAATAAGTGGTAACACCTGTGAAGTAGATTAAAGTAAACCAGAAAACATTAAAAACATATTCATTTTTAATGTTTTATTAGTTTCCTGCATGAATATAACATCAAATTAATCAGATTTTTTTTTCAGATTTTTTTAATTAAAGGTGATTATTTTAACCTTTAGAAATAAACTGAGTATGTAAAGTATGTTGAAACTTGTGTATACTTAAAAATGTCTGATGATATTACAAGTCAGACAAGGAAAATCAGCAACCAGTTCTGCTTTTTTATTTTAATGTTATGTAATTGCACAACCTGGCCAGCAAAATCTTGTGTTTACATCTTTTAATCCGAAATCTAAATCATGTATTTAAGTCTTGAACTTTATTATTAATATTATTATGACAGCGGCTCTCAAGTGATCTGAGTTCAATTCAAAAGTAATGACAGATAAATATGCTACTTTGGGTCTTTGTAATATTTTATGAAGCTTTGACAAAATATTGATGTTATGCCCTTTTCATTTGTGATGAAAGCAACCGCTCAAAAGTTTGGGGTCAGTACATTTTTTTTTTTTTTTTTTTTTTTTTTAAAGACAAAATTATTGAATAATTAAAAGATGTTAATGCTGTAATTTTTAAACTTTTATTCCCAAAAAAAATATATAAAAAAAAAAATTTTGTGATATTATCCAACACTGATCATTCTAATAATAAATCCGAAGAATGATTTCTGAAGGATCATGTGACACTTTGGAGTAACAGCTGATAAAAATTCAGCTTTTCATCACAGGAATAAATTCTATTTTAAAGTAAAATAAAAAACATTATTTTATATTGTAAAAACATTTTGCAATATTACTGTTTTTTTTTTATATGCATATTTTTCTTTAAAGACTATTACAAGTCTTACTGACCCCAAACTTTTGAATGGTAGTGTATATCTGATGATATTTTGCAGAGACTGCGTCATAAGATCATTCAAGACTGTGAGCACACACACTGTACAATGATACTCCATTTAGTTATTCTGCTTTCTCATGTAAATACTGTCATTTTAATGGATAACCTTTATTATCATAATGAAGTATGTTAATTAATAATTAATCATAATCAAAGTTCAAACTCTGGGCACCATAGAAGTCCACTATATGGAGAAAAATGCTGAAATGTTTTCCTCAAAAAACAATTTCTTTACGACTGAAGAAAGAAAGACATGATCATCTTGGATGACAGGGGGGTGAGTACATTATCTGTACATTTTTGTTTTGGAAGTGGACTTCTCCTTTAAGGCCATTGAGATGCAAGATGGTGCCAGTTGCATTTGAAAGTGGAATGAAAAGTAGCACCAGTAGTGAGCAGGGTAGTCAGTCTTCATTCACTGTATGTTTCAGTGAATAAAGTAATTTAGGTTAATCAAATGCATGGAAGCATACTCTATGTACATTCTAAGACACAGTGAAGTTATATTTTATATATACACAAAAATATTACAATCAAATTGACACTGGCTTTGGCACAGGCTCCTCCCAGTGATCAAGTGATTTGACTTTTTGCTGCTTTAACAGATGCGAAAAAAGGAAGGCAATCAAAACATCTCTGCATATTTGGCAATTTCAATTACATATAATGGCATTGTGGAAAAGTGCTATTGTGATCATGGTTTTATACATCTGGGGTGAGTAGCACAATATTTAAAATGATTTTTCCTTATGTGTGTATATGTGCATAGTTATTCCAATTTTTTTTACTTTATTTCAGGTTGTAATTCCCAAGACAAAGTTGATCAGCACAGAAGGATTCAATCTGCTTTTGAAGGTGATACTGTAACGATCGACTGTACATATGAGACTACTTATGCAGGCCCGACTCTCTTCTGGTACCAGCAGAAAGTCAATGGCAATCCCAAGTACATGTTAAATAAAATCTCTAAATCTGGACACACTGAGGAAGAATTCAAGGAGAGATTTCATGCGGATCTCAACAAAACTGCAGTTCCTCTAACAATCCAGGATGTGCGTGTGTCTGACTCTGCTGTGTACTACTGTGCTCTGCAGCCCACAGTGACTAAAAACACTCAACACTCATACAAAAACCCCATTACATGTCATCATTATGTAATTTAAAGTTATCTATTTTTAAAATGATTTTCTATTAGATTATATTTTTTAGTCTTTGGTTTTATTTTTAAAACCCATAAATATATTCTATTTTAGTAGGTTTCTTTTACTTAAGTTTACATGATTTACTGTAAATTTAAATATTTATATTTACATTTGCTTTCATCTTCCATTGCTGCTGGTTTCAGCTGATTTCATATTGCTCATGCCACTAAAATAATATAATCATCACAAATCTGGTATATTGCTATTAAAATCTCTTTTGTGAATGGTATTACGCATGTGCAGAAAGGCATAAAAGACCAGAAGAGGGCGACATACTCTCAATATTAACATTTAATGAGCTGTTCTTTAAGGAGTTAAATTATGAGTTATTGATTGAAGTTTAAATAAATACTTTTATGTAAACAAATTTGCAGTTGTAATGATAAGTGAATGTATAGGTGAAACCCAGGGCTCTACTAACCAAAAAAAAAAAAAAAAAACTTATTCAAACAAACAAAAAAAGATCATTTTTATGATATACAATTATTTATTTATATGTTTATTTAATTCATTCATTCATTTTTGTTATGGCATATTATAGTGTCATACTTCAGTGTTCAGCAACTAAACATTTTAATGTTGTGTTCTCATCCTCTTACACTCACAGATACAGAGAGGCGGAGCCTTGGGGATCTGATTCTGAAAAAGAGTGACTCAACTTTTGTTTTGCACACTGCAAACATGACCATCCTTTGCGTTTTACTTCTGCTACTGATGATTAAAAGTAAGAGTTTACTGATAAAAGTTGTAGTTTTATGCAATGCTTAGATGTTCAGTTTCTTTATTTTGTATGCTGTTGGACACTGCTTTCAGTGAAATGCTGTAGTATATTATGAAATGCTGTAATACAATATAAATTCTTTGGGTAATTTGGATAAAAAGTTTTGTGGTTGTTTTGCAGAGGAGACACTGGCACAGTCAATAACACAGCTGGAAGACAAGGCACTTAAATCTGAAGGAGAAAAAGTCACTCTGTCATGTAAATATGATGGAGCTGTAAATAACCTGCACTGGTATCGACAGTATCAGGGATCCAAATCGGAGTTCCTCGCATATATTTATCCACATGGAGCCACAAGTAAACCTCTTCCTGATGGTCTCATACCTAAAGTTGATAAAAACAACAATCTTGTGAGCCTGGAGATCTCCGATGCCAAAGTAACAGACTCTGCACTATACTACTGCGCACTGACGCCCACAATGACAGGAAACTCAACTACACTGTACAAAAACCTCCTGAACAATAAAACTCTATCCTCATGTAAATGTTTCAGCAATAGCTTTGAGAAAATATTACAGAGCAGTTCAGACAGTGGTGGTGCGTAGAAAGAAAAGTATTGTATCAGTAATGCATCAAAGCATTACTACACAGAAATGCATCTATAAATGCATATAACTGATAATACATACATGAGAAAACAGCCAGTGAAATTGACATTAAAAAAACATTATTTGGTAACAGACCTGTGCAAACAGTCTTGTAAATGCTGATATCTTCTCACAATACAATGCTTATTTTTTTTACTATTTACTATCTATTTTCAAAAATGTATGCCTTACCTGTAAAGATGCAGATGTTGATATGGAAGTGGGGAGCAACCTGCTTTAAGTCCTTTAAGCTTTAAGATGTAAATCATAAAAGTTTTTTCTTATTATAAATTTGATGATGACAATCTCTATAGAAGAAGCTCCTCCTATAAAGTGTTTGAGGTCTCCTGCATCACAGAGATGCAAAAGCAAGAAGAGACTCTTAACTTCTCAGTTAATTTTTATGACTTTGACGATTTCACTTGAAAAGCACAGCTGAAATAATGACACATTGGAAAAGGGTGGTTATTATTCTGTTCACATATTTTTGGGGTAAGTGGCAGTATTAAATACAGTATGTGTGGTTTTTAGATTAATTGTAATTTTTTTGTGCTTTCATTTACTTTTTTTTTTTTTTTTTTTTTTTTTACTATTTTAGGATGTGATTCTCTGGACAGTGTTGAACAGAAAACAAGAGTTCAAACTGCTTTTGAAGGTGAAACCGTAACAATCAAATGCACATATTCAACCACTGATACATTTCCATATCTGTTCTGGTACCAGCAAGACATAAAAGGATACCCTAGATATATGCTGAAGAAATTTCCAGGATCTGGTGAAGTTGATAAACAATTTGAAGGGAGATTCGATGCCCATCTCAACACCTCTACAACATCAGTCCCACTGACGATTAAGAACGTGCGTGTGTCTGACTCTGCTGTGTACTACTGTGCTCTGAGGCCCACAGTGACTGAAACACACTCAACACTCATACAAAAACCCTGCAAATAAATGAGCCCTAAAATAAACCATTCTAGACTATAAACATCCACAATTTCAACCATTCTACTTCAAATCATAAATCAATTTACCCCATGTTCTAAATTTAACATTAGGCCTAATATAAATTATATTTAGACAGGTCATTTTCACATCAAAACAACACACAGTGACCAATATTCTGTTAAAACATATATATTCAGTATACTGGGTTTTTACTAGAAATAAATTTATTATAATATTACCAGAAATGCAGCTCTCATTTCAATGCTTTGTACACTGTTAAATAATGCACTATATTACGTAACTCTATTGGGGACCAGAAGAGGGCGATATACACTTAGCATTCATACTTCAGCTCTATAAGTTGCCACTGACAGAGAATTATGTGGATGAGTGAAAAGTACAAGAAGTACAATTCATTTCAAAGCTGTGTTCTCATTTTGTGCAGTCACAAGGAGGAGCTTGTGGAGGTTTGAGTAAAGCAAATTAATCATTTAATCTTCTCACAGTGCAAACATGATGATTCCTTGTGCTCTTCTTCTGCTATTGTTGATAAAATGTAAGTAAAGTTTACTTATGACTTTTAGACATTTGTACAAATAATGCAATTTACATATTTTTAGACTGATTTTGTTTAAATGCTATAATGTTGATGATGAAATATATCATGTTTTACATTTTCCAGGTGATACACTGGCACAGTCAATAATGCCACTGGAAAACAAGACACTTGCAACTGTGGGACAAACAGTCACTTTGTCCTGCAAATATGAAGGAGCTATAACTAACCTGCACTGGTATCGCCAATATACCAGATCCAAACCAGAGTTTCTGGCTTGGATATACCCAAAAGGTGCAACAAGTGACCCACTTCCTCCTCGTATTATACCAAAAGAGGACAAAAATCTTGTGAGCCTGGAGATCTCTGATGCTGAAGTAACAGACTCTGCCATGTACTACTGTGCACTGACGCCCACAATGACAGGAAACTCAACTACACTGTACAAAAACCACTTGAACAATAAAACACGTCTCTATCAAGACCTTAAATTTCTCTACCCCTGTTTTTCTACAATTGCTCACTATCAATAATTATTAACCTCAATGAGAAATTTTTTTTTTTTTGTGTGTCTTCATTGTTTATTCATCACAAAGGATGGCCAAAAAAAAAGAATACATGTCAAAACCTTCATGTGTATTTGCTCTGAGTGTTTTGAGAAATCAACTGAAATTAGAATATAATATATGCTGTATTTTCTCTTTTCAAGACTTTTGAAATGTGAGTTTATTTCTGCTGGAGGAGGTGGAGCTCTAAGCACTGACATCTATTGTGATCTTGTTAAACTAATGCAGAGCTTGTTGCAAAGCTTATTTGAGCAGCATTAGTGAACATAGACAATGGCACGTCATTCTGTTACTCTGCTATTTGTCTTGGCATGTAAGTATTTAAATTTCTTGTACTTCATCTTAATATTCAGTAGAACAATACTGTGAGGATTTTTATTAAGGTGGTATTCATACCATTGAATAAATCACTGATCATACTTGACTCATTCTAAATACACATTCACAATAGTTGATTTACTTTTGCAGGTACTGTGTATGGAAATGAAATTAGACCGACTAAAACTGAGGAGTTTGCTGTTGAGGGTTCAAGTGTTACATTATCCTGCAGTTATTCGTCTGCACGGACTTTATTCTGGTACCGTCAGTATCCTGGATCAGCTCCTGAATTCCTCGTAAACTTCATAAAAGAAGCTAAAGAGTCTGATGTAGATTCCAGATTCACTGCTAAACCCAACAAAGAAAAGCAAAACCATGTGGATCTGGAGATCTCCTCTGCTAAAGTGACAGACTCTGCTCTGTACTACTGTGCCATGGAGCCCACAGTGACAGGAAACACAAGAACACTGTACAAAAACCTGACACATCTGAGAAGACAAGTCATTTTATAGTAGGACATTTATAATAGAATACTTAAATATCTATAAAAAATGAGTACCACACACTATAAACTTGGAGTGCTGAGCACATGTGTAACAGTTTGAGAAATCAAAAATATTTATTCATTCAGTTGCAAAAACAATATTAAATGTATTTTATTAATCTATATTTATTTTTAATATTATTAACAATATATAACAGTAAATATAGTACATTAGAAAAAAACAACATGCATAAACTAGAAAAATTAGTTTAAATTGTTCAAAAAAATTAAAAAGGGCATAAAATGTATCTAATAATAACATTATTTTGTTCTGCATTTTGGTGAGTAAAATACATCCTACACTTCAACTGTACCTATTATTAAAGACTCTCAAATCCTGTTCTTTTCTATTGTGCACTCAAATAAATTCTCAAATAAGCAAATAATCATCAGAAATCAATTTTCCGCTGTAGTACAACACATTACACCTATACATAGTGAATGATTGTAACTGATTGTAACTTTCTTTTGTTCTCCAGGAATGAAATGTTAAACGGAGGAGGGTCTACACAGATCTGACACCATCTAATCTATTCATACTGAAGTAGAAATGATTCAGTCTTCCAGTGAACACAGTGCACTGCACAATGGATGTCTTTTCAGTTTTTCTCTTCTACAGTCTAGCATGTATATATATTTATATATGTATGATCTTTTGTTAATGATTAACTTAAAACAGATCTCATTAAACTGTACCTCTTATTTTTTAGCTGCTGTCTCTGGAAACGTCATCACACCAGACAAAACTGAGCTTTTTGCTGAGGAGGGTTCAAATGTTACATTATCCTGTAGTTATTCCTCTGCAGATTATCTATACTGGTACCGTCAGTATTCAAGATCTACTCCTGAATTTCTTGAGCTCATCATTGATGGTACAACAAGTGCCAAAAATTCTGTTGTAGATTCAAGACTCTCAGTTAAACTTACTAAACGGGAACAAAAGCATGTGGATCTGAACATCTTGTCTGCTGCTGTATCAGACTCTGCTCTGTACCACTGTGCTCTGAGGCCCACAGTCACAGGAAACACAACAACAGTGTACAAAAACACTTCAACTATTGAAAGAGAGAGAGATAGAGATCATACAGTGAGTCAAACCAGTTGTTAAGTGACATTATGACATTTATACAACATACAGTACTGTCCTTCACTTTGCATGCACTTTTTCAAAGTAATTTAATGGATTCTATAAGCTATAAAAGTGTTAAATTCTAATCACAATGTGCAGGCACATTTCTACCACAGGGCTGCAGTGTTGTCAAATGTTCTTGAGAAAATGAACACATGGATCTCTCTTTCCTTGCATAAGGCTGCAACATAGATAGATAGACAGACAGACAGACATTTGTGATTATTTGAGCAAACAGCATCATGTGACAGCGAGCAGGAAGTACCTGGGTGTCTTTATGACCTTCAGTGTCTCACACACAGTGCAGAACACTGAAAGGCTCAAGAAAGAACTGATCTGATTTTATTCAACATGGACAGATGCTTTCTACTCATTGTTATTATGGGAACAGGTACATTAATTATTCTGAAAATAACAAAACAGTGGAGTTTGGAAAATCTAAATCTCCACAATGTTTTAACAAGCTTATTTTAGTCATTTTTACTGTTTGCGCTGTGTCTTGTGTTTGCAATTTGGTTTATATTCTGCTTTTTGTTTACAGGTTTGGTGTCTGGGGACAGTATTGAGCCAGATAAAGAGAAAAATGTTATCACAAAAGAAACAGAAACAGTCAAGCTGAGCTGCTCATATAGTGCAACCAGCAATAATGTTAGGCTTTACTGGTACAGACAGTATCCTAATGGAGAGCTTATGTTTTTAGCATATAAAGGTGGTCGATCACTTATAATAATTAATGCAGACACCGCTGATAAACAGTTTCATGCAACAACAACACAAACATCCACTGAACTCACTATTACTGATGTACGTCTGTCAGATTCAGCTCACTATTATTGTGCTCTAAGAGTAGGAGCCCAGTGATACAAAACATGAGACATGTCGTACAAAAACCTGAAGCTCTTTTCACTTTGAAAATATCTAGTGAAAACCACAATCAAAACCCCAATCTATCCAGCCCTGAATGTAATAAAATATGTGGTAACACCTGTGAAGTAGATTAAAGTAAACCAGAAACCATTAAAACTTATTCAGTTTTAATGTTTTATTTGAAATGGGGCACCATTACATGGGGAAAAATGCAGAAATGTTTTTCTCAAAAAACAATTTCTTTACGACTGAATAAAGAAAGAAAGACATGAACATCTTGGATGACAAGGGGGTGAGTACTTTCTATGTGAATCTTTGTTTTGGAAGTGGACTTCTCCTTTAAACCTTTGAATATGTAAAAGTATGTTTTTTGTGTATGTTAAAAAAAATGTCTGATGATATTAAAAGTTCTGCTTTTTGATTTTTATTTTAATGTAAGTAATGTAATTGCACAACCTGGCATTGTTGTGGCAGAATTGTATCCAATTATACATGCAAGCTCCTCCTATATCTGGTTAAACTTTGCAAACATTTGAGTCACACACAGTGAAATCTAAACTCAGACTGCCTCATATTCATCATCCAAATATTTCACTAATAACTGAGTTCTTAACAAAATCTTGTGTTTAAATCTCTTAATTTGAAATGTAAATCGTGTAGGCTATTTAAGTCTTGAACTTTAATTTTAATAATATTGTTGACAATGGTTCTCAAGTGATCCGAGTTAAATTCAAAAGTAATGACAGATAAATATTTAACATTTTATAAAGCAACTGTGTGACAAAATTATGTTTTTTCCCTTTTTTTCCCAGGTTGTGAGGAAGGAGGGGCTTTGTGAGAAAGTATATCTGATGATATTTTGCTATATCTGACAGAGACTGCATCATAAGATCATACAAGACTGTAACCACACATACTGTACAATGATGCTCCATTTAGTTATTCTGCTTTCACATGTAAGTACTGACATTTTAATGCATTACCTGTATTATCATAATGACGTATGTTTATTAATAATTAATCATATGGTCTTTGCACAAACCCAACGTAATTATACAGGTATAAGTAAAAGGTACAAGGTAGAATTTTTAGGGTACTAAAACTATCTATAAAATATTTTGCTTTGGGTAAAATAAATGAAATATAATTTAAAAAAAAATGACTTCAAGAAACAGTAGTTATAACATGCATTTGGCATTTCTGACCTTAAATATTACTAAGACAAATAAAATTTACATTTTGTATTCTTGGCTCTTCTTGGCCATTAGCCTGCCTGCAAAGGCCTTTAAATGGTCTCTCAGTCTAGTTCTGTAGGCTACACAATCATGGGGAAGCTGATTTGACAGCTGTCCAAAAGACGACCATTGACACCTTGCACAAGGAGGGGAAGACACAAAAGGTCATTGCAAAAGAGGCTGGCTGTTCACAGAGCTCTGTGTCCAAGCACATTAGTAGAGAGGTGAAATGAAGGAAAAGATGTGGTAGAAAAAAGTGTACAAGCAATAGGGATAACCGCACCCTGGAGAGAATTGTGAAACAAAACCCATTCAAAAATGTGGTGGAGATTCACAAAGAGTGGATAGCTGGAGTCAGTGTTTCAAGAACCAAACGTTGAAGACATGGGTTTCAGCTGTCCATGTGGCCACTCTTGAACAACAGACAGCATCAGAAGTGTCTCACCTGGGCTAAAAACAAAAAGGACTGGACTGCTGCTGAGTGGTCCAAAGTTATGTTCTCTGATGAAAGTAAATTTTGCATTTCCTTTGGAAATCAGGGTCCCAGAGTCTGGAGGAAGAGAGGAGAGGCACAGAATCCACGTTGCTTGAGGTCCAGTGTAAAGTTTCCACAGTCAGTGATGGTTTGGGGTGCCATGTCATCTGCTGGTGTTGGTCCACTGTGTTTTCTGAGGTCCAAGGTCAACGCAGCTGTATACCAGGACGTTTTCGAGCACTTCATGCTTCCTGCTGCTGACCAACTTTATGGAGATGCAGATTTCATTTTCCAACAGCACTTGGCACTTGCACACAGTGCCAAAGCTACCAGTACCTGGTTTAAGGACTATGGTATCCCTGTTGTTAATTGGCCAGCAAACTCGCCTGACCTTAACCCCATAAAAATAAATGTGGTGTTGTGAAGAGGAAGATGCGATATGCCAGATCCAACAATGCAGAAGAGCTGAAGGCCACTATCAGAGCAACCTGGGCTCTCATAACACCTGAGCAGTGTCACAGACTGATCGACTCCATGCCACGCCGCATTGCTGCAGTAATTCAGGGAAAAGGAGCCCCAACTAAGTATTGAGTGCTGTACATGCTCATACTTTTCATGTTCATACTTTTCAGTTGATTTCTAAAAATCCTTTCTTTGTATTGGTCTTAAGTAATATTCTAATTTTCTGAGATACTGAATTTGGGGTTTCATGGATTATCATGTGTAACACATTGTGAAGGTATAATGTGCCACAAGATGGCAGTGTTCTCAGAGATTTATTGGGAACTGCAGCAATGAACAACAGAATTGAACTTAGACAGGTGTGGCTCAGAGAGGAGGGACTCAAGTGTTCACAGATCTGACATGATCTAATGTGTCTGACTGTGGTTGAAACGATTCAGTCTGACTCTTCTCAGAGTGAACACTTGTACAATGGATCTTCATTCATTTATTCTGTTCTGTGCCTCAGCAGGTGTGTATTTGGTTAATTATTAGTTTTTGTGTTTTATTCAGAACATTTCACCAAGAAGAAATGTTTTCTTTTTCAGCTGCTGTTTTAGGAAATGTCATCAATGCAAACAAAAATGATGTTGTTTATGAAGAGGGCTCAAATATTACATTGTCCTGTAGTCATTCCCCTGGAGCTAATGATTATCTCCACTGGTACCGTCAGTATGAAAGATCAAAACCTGAATTTCTTGTACTCACCTTTGCTAGTGGAAAAAAAGATACAGTGTCTGATGTAGATCCAAGATTCTCTGTTAAAGTTGAAAAAAGGGATCAAATCAATGTGTATCTGAAGATCTCCTCTGCTGCTGTATCAGACTCTGCTCTGTACTACTGTGCTCTGGCGCCCACAGTGACAGGAAACACATCAGCTCTCTACAAAAACCTGTTACAATGAGAAACAAGAGAGAAACACACAGACAGAGAAAAAGACAATGAGGAATTAGTAACTGCCAATTACAATAATATGTCAGAGAAATAACAAGAACAGTGAATAAATCACAGGCAGTTACCTAAATCAAAAGGTAGACAACTCATTTAATCAGTCTACTGGCAAAACTATATTGTCCTTTAGTTGACAAATCAATTTAGAATACCCTGTAATTCAGGAAACTGTCAAATGTGGCAAACAATAAGACATCTCAAATGATTCTAATGTGCAATATATAGTGCAGGTTCATGTATGCCACAGGATGGCAGTGTTCACACATTCACATGGAGATAATGCTATTTTTCAAATGATGTAATATATGAAAATAGCTAGACAACACAACTACAAAGTAAATATTTTGTATATTTCCACCTGTTAATACTTCCATGCTCATGAGTAATGTGAGGAAATTAAAGTAAGTGAGTGAAAAATGCAAGCCATGCCTTTATAAAGCAGGAAGTTCCTGTGTGTGTTTATGTGTGTATATCTGCAGTGACTTACAGCTCAGAGCACTGAGAGACTCAACAGAGAACTGAACTGATCTGATTGAACATGGACAGATGTGTCATACTGATTCTCATTGTGGGAACAGGTACATTATTTGCTGAACAGCTGAAGAAACTGAACAAATGCTATATGATTTATTGACTGATTGCTTTTTTTTTAAAAAGTTAATTGTATCTGCAATGTTATTTTGTTTATTTTTTATTATTTGTTTATTATTATTATTATTTATTTATTTTTTCTTTTTTTTTGTCATATGTGCTTATTATTGACAGGTTTGGTGGCTGGAGACAGCATTGAGCCAGATAAAGGGACAGAAAAAAACTCTAAAGAAGGAGAAACTGTCAAGCTGAGCTGCTGTTGTGCTTTACTGGTACAGACAGTATCCCAACAGTGAACCTCAATTTTTATTATACAAATATGCACGGTCACTGGGTAGTTATGAAGACACCTCTGATGATCGGTTTCATTCGGCTACATCACAAACATCCAGTGAACTCACTATTACCGATGTACGTCTGTCAGATTCAGCTCACTATTATTGTGCTCTAAGAGTAGTCGCATACAAAACAAAACAAGAGTAGTGATACAAAACATGAGACATGTCGTACAAAAACCTGAAGCTCTTTTCACTTTGAACATATCTAGCGAAAACCACAATCAAAACCACAATCTATTAAGCCCCAAATGTAATAAAAATGTGGTCACACCTGTGAGAGACTGAATTAGGCCTGTTATAAAACACACAAACAATATGTTCAGGATATCATGTTGAATTTTTACCTTTTTAATTCCACCCTGTTTAATGTCTATCTTTTCCTACTTTCTAATTAATTTTAATCATTAGAATTTTTAGAAGACAATTGGGTAACGCTTTAGATTACAACCCGCAAAGAACTACGTAAGTAAACTGAATTTACAGTGTATGTTTCTGTAATTATAGTGTACCTATAAAGAACGTACATGTAGGTATAAGGGAACAATATGTTATATTTGGGTAATAAGGGGATAACAAACCAGATATTGAACCTGCAAAGAACTACATAAGTAAACTGAATTTACGGTGTACGTTTCTGTAATTATAGTGTACCTATTAGTACGTATGTGTAGGTATAAGAGAACAATAGGCTATGTTCGGGGTAACAACCAGATATACAACCTGCAAAGAACTGCGCAAGTAAACTGAAGTTACAGTGTATGTTTCGTATTTATATTGTACCTACGTGTAAGTATAAGGGAGCAATATGTTACGTTTGGGTAATAACGGGGTAGCAAACAGATATACAAATAATTTATAATGGAATTACTTAAAAACTTAACAGGTACCTATTCTATTAAATAGTAAGTTTGGTGTATCTATACGTAAGCTTTTTAAAATTACTGGGAAATTATACTCTTGTTCCATGTAGTTACAGGGTAAGTGTGCCCTCTGCGGGCTGTAAATTAAAGGAGAGGGTGCTCGCTGCAGAGCCAGATGGGAGGAGCTGGAGCTCCAGCTCCCCCTCGCTGGAGGTAATGGGTGGAGATAGACACCTAACCACACCCTAACCCTACCCCTTACCCTATCCTAACCCTAACTCCACCCATTAGTTCACACAGAGGTGGAGCTGGAGGCCATTCGGCTCTGCAGTGAGCAGTACTTGAATTAAAGTGGCGATTGTTCCCCCTTGTTCAAGGAAGTTACAGGGTAGGTACAATACATAAACACACAATCTGAAAATATATCTAAAAATATTTTTTTTTATAGTCGCTAATCCCACTTCTACCTCTAAACCTAATGTTAACTATGACTGAACAGTAATAAAAATATAAAAAACAGGAAAGTGCAATCACAATCATTTATTTATTGCAAAAATGTCAACAGCCATACAAAAAAGTAATCCAAATAACGATGCGTTTGCAGCCGCAGTCCTCTCTGGCGGAATACAGTAGGTTTGAGGTGCAGTAGGATGAGAGCAGAATTTAAATTGTTAATCGCTGAAAATATTATCCAGATTATTGTCTTGATCCACTCCACGAAGGCGCCCGCGCGTCATTCCAACACATCTCACCAGAAACACGGCATGTCGTAATCTGTGACGAATGCAGGCGAGAGCCAATGAACGTCCGATTTTCCCGTCGCAAAATGCACTTTAGCAAATTTCCAGTTCCCTGTAGGTTATTTTTAGTTGGTTTATGGCTGTTGCTGCTGGACTCGCTGCTAGAGATGGAGATGAAGATCGCCGGACAAAGCCTTGAATTTGGTTCTGGTCCTCGCAAATCGCATGGATTCTGAAGATCTGGGTTACAGCACACAAATAAAATTGTTTAATTTGTAATTATGATGCGTGTTCGTATGGGGTTCCAACTGTGCCAAAAAAGAGGCGACTGCTTTGCGCTTTGTACTACACATTTGTCTTTGTCTACAGTTATTGCCTAATTATTCAGGTAAATCAGTATATGTTGACGTGCATGTTGTCTGTTGACGTCGTCTTAATCTGTCGTCCTGTCCTGTCGTCTTATTCTGTCATTCTTACTGTCGTCCTGTTCTGTCATCCTAACTGTCGTCCTGTTCACGGCGGTCAAGTGAGCCGCCATCTGGATTTGCTGCACGTCTATTAGTGGAATGACGGTAAGGAGACAAGAAGCGGCCAAAAAGCTGACGAACATCTATATTTCAGCAGTTAAAATTTAAATGTTCTAGAAAACAGGGAAAAAGTATTTACAAAACGTATATATATATATATATATTGTTCATTATAGAAGATACAATTATATTACTTTCGAATACATTATACTGTAAAGTTTTCTAAGACAGTAATAAGAAACTTTTAATAAGAAATTTTAATAATGCATGTAGAAAAAAAGGAGCAAACATTCAGTGTTAGAATGTATTTTAACAAACTTTATTTTTATAATGTGTTCGAAAGTAATATAATTGTATCTTCTATAATGAACAATATATATATATATATATATATATATATAATATATTTTATATATATAAATGTTTTGTAAATACTTTTTCCCTGTTTTCTAGCACATTTAAATTTTAACCGCTGAAATATAGATGTTCGTCAGCTTTTTGGCCGCTTCTTGTCTCCTTACCGTAATTCCACTAATAGACGTGCAGCAAATCCAGATGGCGGCTCACTTGAACGCCGTGAACAGGACGACAGTTAGGATGACAGAACAGGACGACAGTAAGAATGACAGAATAAGACGACAGAATAAGACGACAGTTAGGACAACAGAACAAGATGACAGTTAGGGCGACAGAACAAGACGACAGTTAGGATGACAGAACAGGTCGACAGAACAAAATGACAGTTAGGAAAACAGTAAAAAAATGAAAAAAAGCACAGGTTTACAGATTAAGAGCTGGACGTCAACAGACAACATGCACGTCAACATATACTGATTTACCTGAATAATTAGGCAATAACTGTAGACAAAGACAAATGTGTAGTACAAAGCACAAAGCAGTCGCCTCTTTTTTGGCACAAATGGAACCCCATATTGTTCGGTGTATTTTATGGTTCTATTGTTAGTCACAGCATGTTAGAGAAAACGCCTTTGAGTTCCACCACGGCAAACGAAGTTAATATTACATGAATGATTAAACGATTGCAGAAATATTATTTATTTTAAGGGTTTAACGTGTAGTCATGATAACATTATGTAGACCTATTCTTGGAAACGAGCTGGCAACAGAAATCACACAGAACAGAATGAAATGTTATAATTTCATATTAAGTAAACGTTAAATGTTTAGATGATGTAAATATGTCAGTATTGTACATTTAGTGTCTGTAAAAATTTAAATAAATGTACATTTTGTAGAACCACATTTTACGTCGCGTTGTTATATGTATTGAACCTACCCTGTAACTTCGTTGAACAAGAGGGGAACAATCGCCACTTTAATTTACAGCCCGCAGAGGGCACACTTACCCTGTAATTACATGGAACAAGACTATAATTTCCCAGTAATTTTAAAAAGCTTACGTATAGATACACCAAACTTACGATTTAATAGAACAGGTACCTGTTAAGTTTTTTAAATTAATCCATTATAAATTATTTGTATATCTGTTTGCTACCCCCTTATTACCCAAACGTAACCTATTGTTCCCTCATACTTACACGTAGGTACAATAAAATTACGAAACATTCACCGTAACTTTAGTTTACTTACGCAGTTCTTTGCAGGTTGTATATCTGGTTGTTACTCTCTATTACCAAAACGTAACATATTGTTCCCGTATAACTACATGTACGTTCTTTAATAGGTACACTATAATTACAGAAACGTACACCGTAAATTCAGTTTACTTATGTAGTTCTTTGCAGGTTGAATATCTGGTTTGTTATCCCCTTATTACCCAAATATAACATATTGTTCCCTTATACCTACATGACGTCCTTTATAGGTACACTATAATTACAGAAACATACACCGTAAATTCAGTTTACTTACGTAGTTCTTTGCGGGTTGTAATCTAAAGCGTTACCGACAATTGCATACTAAAACTGATCTATAAAATATTTTGCTTTGGGTAGTATGAATAATTTAGTAAAATAATATAATTAAAAAAAAAGCATAGACTGCAAGCAAACCAGAGAGACATAACATGCATTTGGCATTTCTGACCTTAAATATTACTAAGACAAATCTTCATTTACATTCCATTATTCTTGGCTCTTCTTGACCATTAGCCTCAGCAACTCTTGAACTACAGCAAATGCAAAACCAAATGCATTTACTACAGTATATTCTTAATAGGATATTATACATAAATTACTTTTATTTTAAGTAGATGGGAAAACGTGTGTATACACACACACACAGCAGTAGGTGGAGTTTATTCACACTGTTGAGAGTGTGAGACACTGTTCAAACACTATTTTTTTGGTCTTTCTGAAAACACCATGTTTCTCTTTAACTGGATAATCAACTTTGCATGGGTAAGAGATATTATTCAAGCAATATGTTTATGGAAAAAACTAAAACAATAAACAGCTGACATAAATAAATAAATAAATAAATAAATAAATAAATAAATTTAAGGCTTTGTACAGTTCTAATTTACTGCTTGATTAACTAAGACTCTTTTCTTTTCCACAGGAATATCTTTTGCTGATACAATACAGCCACTGTCTTCAGAAAAATATGTTGTTGAGGGTAAAAATGTGACGCTGTCTTGTAATTACAGTACCAGCACTGGCAATGTTAACTCTCTCCAGTGGTATCGACAGTATGTTGGAGCAAAACCAGATTTCCTACTTCTTGTCAATGAATATTCAAATAAATCTGAGCCTGATCTTCGTCTGTTTTCAAAAGCTACAAGAGAAATCAAACGTGTGGATCTGGAGATCTACTCTACTGCAGTATCAGACTCTGCTCTGTATTACTGTGCTCTGCAGCCCACAGTGACAGGAAACACAAGAACACTGTACAAAAACATGATACACAGTATTGAACCTGCATTACATTGTTTCATAAACTGGTGGATGCAACAAATGTTTGTGAAATGGACCTTTTTCACCTAGACTTTTCTATCTACTATTAAAAAAGTTTATCATAGCATATCAAAGTTTATCAAAAGTTTATTATAGCAAACAACATTCGCTATAATACTTTTAGGTAACCATAAGATGGCGACATGCACTATATATTCATATTATCAAGCCTCATTACAGGATCATTAGATTCTCCTTTTCTATTTAATTATTAACCAATACCTTATTTACAGATCTGGTATCTATCTACTTCTTTCATTGTCTATGCAATAACAACAACAACAAAAATGAGTCTGTTTGAGGTTCTATCAATATTCACAATTGTTCTTGGTGAGATTATTTGCTACTCTTCAGTTATCTGGTTTTGATTGTATATTATATTGTTTTTTTTTTTTTTTTTTTTTTTTTTTTGCTAAATAGTAAACTGACAAACAGCATCATCTCAACAGAGAGCAGGAAGTTCATGAGTGACTGTATGACTCAGATCCTGAGTAACTGCAGAAACTCAGAGCATCACAATCATCACAACCCAGAGAACAGAAGAACATCAACAGAACTGATCTGACTTAGTAAACATGAACAGACACTTGATACTCATTTTAATAATGACTTCAGGTAAAGTACTTTTTTTTTATTTTAATGTTAATGTT
>NW_026128881.1:0-6274 GCF_022985175.1 Labeo rohita
AACATAAATAATACAAAACTAAAGCTTTACAAAAAAAGGAAAGAAAAAAAAAATGAATTAAAAAGGTCAAATAAAAAATAACTGTTTTAAGAGATCCTTGGTATAAACTAATGTCTGTCTCAATCAGCGTCCATAATCAAAACAACCCATTTTATAATTATTTTTGTGGTGATTAATAAAATTGTTAATTGTGTTTGTATGAGAGTACTCATGGCAAAGCTTCGTGGATTACACCCTTCCACTACCCAACATAAATGTCTTCAAATGTAAAAGTAAGCTGTGTATGCTGTTATTGCAGACTAGACTTACAATTACCAGTATCTACACAATAGGGGGAGAAGAAAAAATAAAAAAAGAGCAAAAACAAAATTTGTTGGCACAAAACATTTTTATTTTTACTCAAACACAAATGCACACACAGACAGACACAATGCCAACCACCATAACAACAACAACATTCACTAATTTTATTTCAGTACGTTTGAAACAAGGTTGGATTTGATTTAATTAATCTCCAAATGATTGGATAATGAAGAGAAATGAATAAATGATATCTGCATTTAAATCTTGAAGCTTGCATTCATTGCTTCAACACGACGGCCAAACCTTCCAGAAGATGGATGTTTTCTGGGGATCATGCTGAAGGGTTTGAGGGATCTAATTTTTTGGATGGAGGTGTGTAAGAAAGAGGAAGTGTGTCATCATGAGGGGTATGACGCCTCACATCCTCCAAAAGGTCATTCAGCTGAACAATCAAGGAGTCCAGAAATGGCTCATTCTGCAGATGGTAAGAAAGATCTGAAATGTCATGCAGTAAACTCCCACACTTTTGCCTTTTCTTTATCTTGCTGTTGCTTTTTGGAAGATTGCTGGTGTCTGTGTTTGTGTGGGAACCAAAACATATTTTGTGATAATCTGCAGTCTGGCTCTTCACGCTGAAAACTCCATCCCCATGCACTGTGACATCTTCCCGGCGGTAGGACATGGTGATCCATGATATGGTCAACCACAACACGTGGTCTGTCTCTCAGGAACAAAGACAGCCTCTCACTATATTTGCAGTACCTCATTTTTTTGAGGAAAACATTTCAGGATTTTTCTCCATATAATGAACTTCTATGGTGCCCCCAAATTTGAACTTCCAAAATGCAATTTAAATGCAGCTTCAAAGGTGTTACGATATGTGTTTATTTAATGTTTATTATTATTATTATTGTTTTTGTGTTTAGATTTGTGTATATGTTTATTTTGTTGTTATTGTTATGGTTGCCCTCCCCCGTCTGTCTCTCCTAATTGCGCTCGTTAGAGCGCACACAGGTGTATGGAGTTGCGGTGACGTCAGAGGTGGCGTGGCGGCGTTTCTGCGGAGGTGATTTAGTCCTGTTTGGAAGATTCCTCGAGGAGCTCTCCTCTCTCCCTGCTTGACGTTTTTTGTTTGAAAAGTTTGTTTTCAAGCCATATTGTATCTCCGATGTCTTTTAAAACCTTGTTGGTTTGAATACTGTGAAAATGTGTTGAATCACCTGTTAAAACAAGGAGATCGACGTAGGGAGGTGGGTGCCTTTTTTTGTTTCTTCAGTTTTTCTCCTGTTTTGTGGCTAGTAGGGAGGTAAGATTTTGTTGTTTCTTTAATCTTTTGTTTAGTAGGAAAGAGGTTTACCGCAGTAGTTAGTTTTGTGAGTTTTGTTTATTATTTTGGCTTTTCCCCCTCCTGAAGTTTATTATTTATTTGTCTCCATGTATTAATAAATACTTTTTGATTATGATATTTTTCTTGGTTGATGGTTTGTGTAATTTAATTATTGAAAGCGGGAGATGAGACTCCGGGTACCTTGTGTTTTGCGGGGTTGAGGTGCTCTATTTTGTTAAAAATAAATCCCCGCGTGTTGGTTAGTTAATTGTTCGGGCAGGCAAGGAGCTGTGGTGGTGCAGCTTTGTCCGACTTCGTAACAAATGGGGGCTCGTCCATTCTTTTTTTTTTTACTTTTTCTTTAAGCAAGCCAAAGTGATGGATCATTTGTAGTTTTTTTTTTTTTTCTAATTGTGGAAAGTGTGCTACAATGATGTAATTTCTTTTGTGTGTGGCCTATTAAGTACAGTTTAATTTTTTTTTTAAAAAAGGTTGAGATGGAAGAACCGAGTGAAAGGTTGAAGTCTGTCTCCCCTGAACGGGAAAGTGATCCGATGGTTGCGTTGAAATTAAAAGAGTTAGAACTCCAGATTAAGCAACAAGAGCACAAAAATCGTTTGTTGCATTTAAGAGAGCTTGAGTTGCTCCGTGTTACGAAGCAGGAAGAGCGTGATGAGGGTGCTCAAAATGTTCAAACTGCTGGTGCTGCTCACACTGATCAATTTGATCCTTGTCGATATATTCGTTTAGTACCACCTTTTAGGGAAACAGAGGTCGACGCTTATTTCACAGCTTTTGAGCGTGTAGCTGGGAAATTAAGTTGGCCGAGGGATATGTGGGTACTTATGTTGCAGAGTAATCTAGTCGGTAAGGCTCAGGAGGTTTGTGCCACGATGCCTATTGAGGATTCTCTGAATTACGATCTAGTGAAAGCTGCGGTACTAAGGGCGTATGAACTTGTCCCAGAAGCCTATAGGCAGAAATTTCGAGGTTATAGTAAATCTGACAAACAAACTTTTCTCGAATTTGCAAGAGATAAGAGGAACATGTTACAAAAATGGTGCGCTGCGTCTAAAGTGTACACTTTTGAGGGTTTGCAGGAGTTAATTCTGCTTGAAGATTTTAAGAACTGTCTTCCCGAAAGTTTGGTAGTACATCTGAACGAGCAGAAGGTTATGTCTTTGGCGGAGGCAGCGGTTATGGCTGATGAATACGTGTTAACGCATAAAAATATTTTTGTAACACGTTCGCAGCAAAATGTAAAAGTGATGCCAAATAAAACTCTAGTGTTCTCAAATATGCAAAAATCGGAAACGCGGACAAAAATTGTTCCAAAGAGTCCAGAGAAAAGTACGGAGAAAAAGCGTTCTTGCTTTTATTGTCTCGAATCTGACCATCTTATAGCTGACTGAAAGGCGTGGAAACAGAAAAATGCATCGAAAGTTAAAAAGGTAGCACATGTAGTAGTTCTCCCAAAGGAAAAGAAATTACAAACCAACGTGGAGTTGCCCGGTTTCAACCCATTTATGACGAGAGGGACGATATCTCTTTCAGTTGACGGGAAAAAACGGCACGTTTCCGTTCTGCGTAGGGTTGGGTATCGTTTGGGGTTTTTTCAATACCGGTGCCAAATCGATACTTTTAAAACGGTACCGGTGCCAAAACGGTGCCTGAACCGATACTTTCAAAAAAGCCACAAAGTGGTGGATGACACAAGAATATATATTTTTTTGGACAAAAAAGTTCTTTAAATTAGTTTAATTAAGCAGAAATGACTGTCTTTCTCCTATGTTAAGAACGCGCTGCGGAGGTGCTTTCCCTTAACACCACAAAAACAGTTAACCTATCAAAATAAACAACCTAACATATTTAGTAAAGGCGTATCAGTTCACATTCTCCACCAGTCGTGTGTAAAGTACGGCAAGCAAAGTTATTTATTTATTTATTTATTTATTTTAATATGGTGAGATGGCGGAGCACAACAACGCCGTCTCAAGTACTGCAGCTGCTCACTTAACCGATCTTACTCGTCTCAATCTGCTCAGTTTTGGTGATGTCAGTGCCCTAAATGATGTTACGGGCTATTTCACATCCAGAGATGAAGGATCGGATGATGAAGTTACTAAAGAGGAGTCGTCCGATGACCGTCTGTTTTATCACAGTGTGCGAACAGTTGCGCTGCGCTCGCTTTTACTCCAAGGTAGGCTGCATTATTTACTAAACATAAAATGGGTGATCAACGGAAAACAAACGTTAGTCTGTTTGTGTAATGATGCAGTAGCGCTCCTAACTTGACAGACAGCTCTTGTTAAACCCGTAAAGTGAAAGTGAAAGCCGTCTCACTTTAAAGCCGTTTTTTCTCAAAATCCCATTCCTGAAAAGCATCGCTATCAGCCAACCTAAGATACCCATAATGTAGGTTATGTAAAAAAAAAAAGTTTTGGAAAGGGGCCTGAACTCAGCTTTCATATGGTGTCAAAACCTAAAAAAGGTAAAATTTTACCATGTGTTGAGTTTTCCTAGATCGCATCACATATCTGCCGTCTCTGGCAAAATACGACACCTCTCCAGCTGGTGTCTGCAAACTGTCAAACACAGTTTGACAGTTTTTGGCATTTTAAGTTAGACGCGTTTAATGTAGCTAAGCTAACAGCAAACCACATGCTGCAGTCAGAGCAAGTGTAACGATAGTTGCAACATTCACGCGCTTCTCGGATGGTCTCATTTCCAGACGATTTGTGCTTTTAATTCGAAATGTGAAAGTGGATAGTAACTACAAATATGTCTTGGATTTCTATCATCAAAGCTTTCCGACGTTCACGGGAGTTTTCTCATTCAGTAAATAAATTTTCTGATCATTCTGACACCCCATGAGTGCAGTATTTAAATTTAACTAGCAATCATGCATGTTGATGAATCAATGCTTCTACATCCGTGTCATAGCACCAGAAGACAAATATTTCAATCGACAGTTCAGGCATTTAAGTGGCACCGAAATGAGGCACCGAAATTCGCGTTCTGATTCGGTCCGGTACATACCGGTCACATGGGTACCGGTGCCGTATTGGCACCGGGTTTCGGTACCCAACCCTAGTTCTGCGGGATATTGGTTCGGGGCAATCCCTCATTAGGAAGGGAGTTCTGCCTTTCTCGGCTGAGACGTATACGGGAACGGATGTTCTTGTTCGTGGTATAGAGTTGGGTTGTGTGAAACTCCCAATTCATTCTGTGTATTTAGACTCGGACTTGGTCACGGGTACGCTGAATGTGGGAGTTTGTGAAAAACTTCCGGTGGATGAGGTTGATGTCATCCTCTGTAATGATTTAGCGGGAGGTAAAGTTTTTCCTTCTCCAATTGTGTCTACCATTCCGGTGTGTCACTCACAGATACCTCTGCAGTTTCCTGGTGTGTTTCCCGTTTGTGCTGTGACACGCTCTCAAGCGCGTAATTATGAAGATCTGGTAGATTTGTCTGACACCTTTCTTGTCCATTCAAATCCTACCGAACTTGCACTGTCAGTGGATAGTGCTGTTAAAGTGGGTAGTGATGCTGGGGCTGAAGTCCCGCTAATCAAGTTAGGTCGGGCAGAACTTGCGGCTGCTCAGAAAACGGACCCATCGTTATCTACCAGTATAGATGTAGCTGTATCTGACAAAAGTAAGTTAGAAGGAATTAGAGTGGGTTATTATTGGGACGACGACGTTTTAATGCGCAAGTGGAATTCGGTGGCAAATGAAAAGGCTAATTTGGCCCCTAGACATCAGATTGTATTACCTTCTGTAGTTCGAGCGTCAGTTTTAAAGTTGGCTCAAGATCATGTAATGGGAGGTCATTTGGGAGTAAATAAAACGTTCCAACACGTGTCTCAATATTTTTACTGGCCTGGCCTACGAACTAGTGTTGCGAATTATTGCCGTTCGTGCCGTGAATGTCAACTGGTAGGAAAGCCTAACCAGGCCGTTCGACCCGTTCCCTTGTGCCCTATACCAGTCATGGGGGAACCGTTCGAAAGATTGATTTTGGATTGCGTGGGTCCGTTGCCCAAATCACGGGAAGGGTACCAGTATATTCTTTCCTTCATGTGTGCGGCGACGCGCTTTTCTGAGGCTGTACCCTTACGCAATCTTAAAGCCAAAACAGTTATGAAAGAACTTATAAAGTTCTGTTCTCTCTTTGGATTGCCACGTGTGATACAAACAGATCGTGGAACTAACTTCACGTCAAAATTGTTCAAACAGGTGTTAGACAATCTTACAGTGACGCATGTGACTTCAAGTGCTTTCCATCCTCAGTCGCAAGGAGCGTTAGAAAGATTCCACCAAACGCTTAAAACGACGATCAAAACGCATTGCTTGGAGTCTGGTCGAGACTGGGCAGAAAGTCTTCCTTTGCTTATGTTCGCTATTAGAGAGTCCGTGCAAGATTCTCTTGGGTTTAGTCCCGCGGAGCTGGTCTTTGGACATATTGTTCGCGGACCGTTAAAGCTCTTAAGTGAACAACTGTTGGCCACTAAACCTACGATGAGGTCTGTTTCTGATTATGTTGATACGTTTCGTAAGCGCTTGAAGCAGGTATGTAATTTAGCCCGAGCAAATTTGACTTCGGCTCAAGCGACAATGAAAGCCCATTATGATCGCCGTGCT
>NW_026128882.1:0-6257 GCF_022985175.1 Labeo rohita
ACTCTGTCTGGTTTGCACTCTCTGCCATGTGCCCTTACTTGTATATTGTATTTGTTTTTATATATTATATGTATAATTGTATTTATTCATATTTTTCTTTGTATTTTTAAAATTCTAATTTATGTATTTAATGTTATCTGTTATCCACCAAGGGTCTGAGAGTAACGCAATTTCAATTCTCTGTATGTCCTGTACATGTGGGCACATCAGGAAACGCACAGTACATCAAGGCAAACCAAAGGCAACATTAAACACTCACATTATAGGTAAAGGTAGTTAATCAAAAACAATAAAATAAAATGCAATATTGTGTTAAGAGAAAGTGTCCCCAACTAAGCAAGCCAGAGGCGACAGCGGCAAGGAACCAAAACTCCATCGGTGACAAATGGAGAAAAAAACTTGGGAGAAACCAGGCTCAGTCGGGGGCCAGTTCTCCTCTGGCCAAAGTTCCCGTGGTCTTGTGCCGACAGCCGTCTAGGTGATGTGGTCTTTAATGTGGATCCGTCTCTGGGGCTCATCTAGTTGATGTGGACTCCGCTGACATTCAGGGCTGTAGAGGTCGTCTCTAGGTGCTGATCCACCGTCTGGGCTGGGTTCGGACTGGATCCGGGGGACTGCAGTGACCATCTGATCTGGATACGGACTGGATCTGGTGGTTAATGTGACCTCGGAATAAGAGAGAAACAGACTAATATTAGCGTAGATGCCATTCTTCTGACGATGCACCGAGTACATCGGGTGTTATGGGAAGTGTTCCCGGTTCCGGTTGACCTAATTAGTGCAGCCTAACAATCCTTTAACGGATTTGAATTATAAGAATGTGGATTTGTTATGTGTAAGCAAGGTTAAAGAGATGGGTCTTTAATCTAGATTTAAACTGACAGAGTGTGTCTGCGTCCCGAACATTGTAGGGTAGATTGTTCCAGAGTTTGGGTGCTAAATAAGAAAAAGATCTGCCGCCCGCGGTTGATTTTGATATTCTCGGTATTATCAAATTGCCAGAGTTTTGAGAACGCAGCGGACGTGAGGGACTATAATGCGATAAGAGCTCACTCAGGTACTGGGGAGCTAAACCATTCAGGGCTTTATAAGTAATTAGCAAGATTTTAAAATCTATACGATGTTTAATAGGGAGCCAGTGCAGTGTAGACAGAACCGGGCTAATATGATCATACTTTTTGGTTCTAGTAAGAACTCTAGCTGCTGCATTTTGGACCAGCTGGAGTTTGTTTATTAAGCGAGCAGAACAACCACCCAATAAAGCATTACAATAATCTAACCGTGAGGTCATAAACGCATGAATTAATGTTTCAGCATTTGACATTGATAGCATAGGTCGTAGTTTAGATATATTTTTGAGATGGAAAAATGCAGTTTTGCAAATACTAGAGATGTGGTTTTCAAAGGAAAGATTACCATCAAATAGCACACCTAGGTTCCTAACTGATGACGAAGAATTGACAGAACAGCCATCAAGTATTAGACAGTGTTTTAGGTTATTACACGCTGAGGTTTTAGGCCCAATAACTAACACCTCTGTTTTTTCAGAATTTAGCAGTAAGAAATTACTTGTCATCCAATTTTTAACTCAACTACACAATCCATTAGTTTTTCAAATTGGTACGTTTCGCCAGGCCGCGAAGAAATATAGAGCTGGGTATCATCAGCATAGCAGTGAAAGCTAACACCATATTTCCTGATGATATCACCCAAGGGTAACATGTAAAGCGTAAAGAGTAACGGCCCTAGTACTGAGCCTTGTGGTACTCCATACTGCACTTGAGATCGATATGATACCTCATCATTTACTGCCACGAATTGATGGCGGTCAGATAGATACGATTTGAACCATGCCAATGCACTACCACTAATGCCAACATAATTCTCAAGTCTATTCAAGAGAATGTTGTGGTCAACAGTATCAAACGCAGCACTAAGATCCAGTAGCACTAACAGAGAGATACAACCACGATCGGATGATAAGAGTAGATCATTTGTAACTCTAATAAGAGCAGTCTCAGTACTATGGTACGGTCTAAAACCTGACTGAAAATCCTCACAGATATCATATTTCTGTAGGAAGGAAGATAACTGTGAGGATACAACCTTTTCTAATATCTTTGACAGAAATGGGAGATTCGAGATAGGTCTGTAATTAGTTAATTCGTTGGGGTCAAGTTGTGGTTTTTTAATTAGAGGCTTAATAGCAGCCAGTTTGAAGGTTTTGGGGACATATCCTAATGACAGTGATGAATTAATAATATTTAGCAGAGGATCTATGAGATCTGGAAGCATCTCTTTTAGTAGCCTAGATGGAATAGGGTCTAGCATACAAGTTGTTGGTTTAGATGATTTAACAAGTTTATACAATTCTTCCTGACCTATAGTAGAGAATGAGTTGAATTGTTCCCCAGGAGATCTATAGCGCACTATCTGATGCAACACTGTAATTGACGGCTGCATAGTGACAATTTTGTCTCTAATTGTATCGATCTTAGAAGTAAAGTAGTTCATAAAGTCATTACTGCTATGCTGATGGGCATAGTCAGTGCCTGTTGGTTCTTTATTTTTTGTTAACTTAGCCACTGTATTGAATAAATACCTAGGGTTATGTTTGTTTTCTTCTAAAAGAGTCGAAAAGTAGTCAGATCTGGCCGATTTTAACGCTTTTCTGTACGATAGGGTACATTCCCGCCAAGCAGTACGAAAAACCTCTAATTTTGTTTTCCTCCAGCTGCGCTCCATTTTCCGGGCTGCTCTCTTTAGGGCGCGAGTGTGCTCGTTATACCACGGGGTCGGACTATTTTCCTTAATCTTCCTTAGGCGCAGAGGAGCGACCGTATCTAGAGTCCTGGAAAAGAGAGAGTCAATAGTTTCTGTTACTTCATCAAGTTTTTCTGAGCTATTGGACATGCTGAAGAATTCAGATAAGTCAGGAAGATTACTTAGAAAGCAATCTTTTGTAGTAGAAGTGATGGTTCTACCATACTTGTAATAAGGAGTTGAATTTACAGTTTTAGTTATCTGAAGTATACACGAGACTAGATAATGATCAGAGATATCATCACTTTGCTGCAGAATCTCAACGGCATTGACATCAATTCCATGTGACAGTATTAAGTCTAGAGTATGATTTCGACAATGAGTGGGACCTGACACGTGTTGTCTAACTCCAATAGAATTTAGAATGTCTGTAAATGCAGCTGCCAGCGCATCATTTTCAATATCAACATGGATGTTAAAGTCACCTACTATTAAGACCTTATCTGTAGCCAACACCAGCTCAGATATAAAATCAGCAAATTCTTGAAGAAAATCTGTATGGTGCCCTGGTGGCCTGTATACAGTAGCAAGTACAAACGTCATAGGGGATTTATCATTAACAATTGTTTCTCTGGATAATGTTATATGAAGCACCATTACTTCAAATGAGTTATACTTGAAATCCGCTCTCTGTGAAACACTAAAAATATTGCTATAAATTGTAGAAACACCTCCCCTTTACCTTTTAGACGTGGCTCATGTTTATAACAGTAATCATGAGGAGTAGACTCGTTTAAGATAATGTAATCATCTGATTTTAGCCAGGTTTCTGTCAAACATAGCACATCTAGATTATGATCAATGATCATATCATTTACAAAAAGCGCTTTTGTAGAGAGGGACCTGATATTCAAAAGGCCAAGTTTTATCATTTGTTTCTCTGTATTATGTAAGTTTTTTATTTGTTGAACGTTGATTAGATTGTTACTCTTAAATTGGTTTGGACGTCTTTTGTATTGTCTAGCTCGGGAACAGACACAGTCTCTATAGCATGATATCTAGGTGTAAGGGTCTCTATGTGCTGAGAATTAACTGATTTTGGTGACGTGAGGCGGCTAGCAGACGGTCGGATTAGCCAGTCTGTCTGCTTCCTGACCTGGGCTCCAGTTAGTCAAGTGCAAACTCTAAGACTATATGCCATATTACTAGAGAGAAGAGCAGCACCACCCCTGGAGGGATGAAGACCATCTCTTTTCAACAGGTCAGGTCTGCCCCAAAAACTTGTCCAATTGTCTATGAAACCTATGTTATTCTGCGGGCACCACTTAGACATCCAGCCATTTAGTGACGACAGTCTGCTATGTATCTCGTCACCACGATACGCAGGGAGGGGGCCAGAGCAAATTACAGTGTCTGACATCATACTTGCAAGTTCACACACCTCTTTAACATTATTTTTAGTGATCTCCGACGCGAAGTCGAACATCATTTGTGCCGACGTGAATAACTATCTTACTGAATTTACGTTTAGCATTAGCCAGCACTTTTAAATTTGCCAAGATGTCAGGCGCTCTGGCTCCCGGTAAACACTGGACTATGGTGGCTGGTGTCTCTATTTTCACGTTCCGTACAATAGAATCGCCAATAACTAGAGCACTTTGATCAGGTTTCTCAGTGGGTGCGTCACTGAGTGGGGAGAACCTGTTTGATGTTCTGATCGGAACGGAAGAGCGGTGTTTTGACCCGCGACTATGCCGTCTCACAGTCACCCAGTTGCCCTGCTGCAAAGGCGAAGTTACCGGAACCGAACAATGTACGGGACTTCCTAAGCTAGTCGCATCCAAAGCCATATCTAATGCCCTCACATTCTTACTATCCTCGATTAAAGTTTGGATGCGTGTCTCTAGTTCTGAAATCTTCTCTGTCAGCCTAACTATTTCCCTGCATTTATCACATGTGAATCCCTCGCTGCCGACAGAGATTGATAAACTATACATATGACAGGTGATGCAGGTTACCAGGAAAGGAGAAGAAGCCATTACTCACCGTAGATGTAGAATGATTTCAACTCACCACTGTTGTCTGATGAACTTGTGTAGAAAAAGGCGTAGAGAAAAATTAAAAGTGAATGGCAAGCTAACCGGCTAACACACTACAAACACGCTGCACTCGCGGTTGTAGAATAAAAACGAGCGATCAACGAGAGCGAGGGAAGAAAGGAAAGCGGTAGTAGACGTGAATAGAGACGTGAGTGGGAACGCAAATGGCAGGCTAACCGGCAAACGGAATGCTAACACACAGCGCAGCGTTGCACTGGCGGTTATAGATTAAAAGCGAGCGATCGGATTAGTTTGATGGATAATAACAGAAATCTGGTGGGGAAAAAAAAGCTATATTTTATCACTTTAAACAACAGAAAGTAATAGTAAAATAGAGATTTCCTCAGAAGAATAAAACCAAACCGCACACCGACCGGAGACCGGAACCGGAAGCCGACCGGAACCGGAAGCCTCAACGTACTCAACTTTTACTTTGACTACTGGAATGCTATTCCATATTTATGACTTACTTTAACTGTTACTGTTTCATTGCCATTCTCAATAAATGTTAACTCAATCTATGTTTATTTTAAGAAGAAACTGTAATGACAAGCCAGATAAATAAAATTTACTGTAAATTTAACTGACACTGTACATATCAGAAAATGGAATTGAACATAAGAAACAGACATTGTACAAATAAAACATATTTAATAACATGTTTGAGTGCTGTTTTACAGATTTATCTAATTTCTCTGACTTCTTTAAAATTTCAGTTATTTCATTGACAAGTATTTTGGCATGTATGTGTAAAAGTAAAAATAATCCACCTTCTCTCTGATAACTTTGTGCACTGAAGTGTCACTGTAGATACGCTGGACAAAATAATCCTCCTGGGCCCACACCATGAAATCACACCACTGCATTCCTGAGACCAGTAGTTGTCCCTGCACTTGGTAATAGTAGGCATGGCTCTTTTTCAGGGTGAGAAATCCATGGTCCATTTGCAAATATTTGCAGTCAACAATGTTTTTGACATTAGGACATTTAATTTCAACAAGTCCAAACTGAGGATTGTCAGTGGGATCGAAAACTACGCCATCAGGGGATGCACCAAGCCAGGGAGCATTAGGATGGATGATTAAACCACAGGGTGAGTAGTTAACATTTTTCAACTTGCTGTATTCCACTGTTACCACTGACTCCATTTCAGCACCTCTTCTCATCTCTGCTGTCTGTCGGGTTCCTCTGATGATTCGCTCTGCAAGGGACTCTGCAGAGCTTAGGCCTCTGACATGACATATCTTCCGAAACCTGGAAGCGGTTACTCTTGATCTGCGAAGCTGATGCCAGTCAGGACAAGAGCTTTGCTCGCGTGTTGCCTCTTCAATTTTCTAAGCCATATCCAATGGTGTGTTTAGACTTCGAAGGTGTAAGAGCTCCTCCTCAGTGCAA
>NW_026128883.1:0-6254 GCF_022985175.1 Labeo rohita
GAACCTGAACAACAGTCGTCTGCTGGACTCAGGAGTCAAAGAGATCTGTGAGGGACTGAAGAATCCTGTGTGTGAGCTGAAGATACTGAAGTGAGTACATTTCACCAACAGCTACACTCAACACCACAGCAATGAGATTTTTAAGTTAAGTTATATATTTAAGTTAAGAAATGTACAAAATGTCTACATGGAACATGATCTTTACTTAAAGGAGTTGTTCACTTCCAGAACAACAATTTACAGATAATGTACTCACCCCTTGTCATCCAAGATGTTCATGTCTTTCTTTCTTTAGTCATAAAGAAATTGTGTTTTTTAGGGAAACATTTCAGCATTTTTCTTCATATAATGGACTGATATGGTGCCCCAATTTTGAACTTCCAAAATGCAGTTTAAATGCGGCTTCAAACGATCCCAGCCGAAGAAGAAGGGTCTTATCAAGCATAACGATTGTTATTTTCATAAAAAAATAATACAATTTATATACTTTTTAATGTCAAACACTCGTCTTGTCTTGCTCTCCCTGAACTCTGTGTATTCTGGCTCAAGACAGTTAGGGTATGTCGAAAAACTCCAAACGTACATATTTTCTTGACTGACAATAAATTGTTACATTTGATTTTATTCTGACTTGCTCTGAAATGATTTTCTCAAGTAGATAAAGTGAAGGCGTATGTTACTGCAAATATGTGTCCAGGGTTAAGTACATACTAGATCTCAGGTTAGATGGAGCATGGGGCACATCAGGTGAGATTCTAGATTTCTGACTGATTGACTTTAGTTAAGTTGTTATGCAGTTGCAGTAACTATGGGGGGGCTAGACAAAATACTGTTGGAGTACTAGCATGGTTCGGGCATATTTCATAGTACTAGCCATAACCTCTGTTTATTGTCTCAGCTTTATTCAAGTTTTATTTAAGATTTAATGACTTCCTCACCCTTTTTGGGACTTTATTCAAAAGCCTAGCAACTAAATAATTTTCTTGGACAAACCTCATTTAGATTACAACACTCACCCACTGATATATTTGTTATTAAAACCCTCCACACATCACTTTTGGCCACTGATGTGTTTGGTGGGGTTAGTGTCAAAATATTTAAGACCCTGTTTATTGTGTCATCACCGGTGCATTGCTGCATTTTTCCTACTTTTATTTCTGCAGTTAGAGCATTGATTTGTATAGTGGAATAAGTTATTATGTTTCTTACTTATAAAATTATATCAGTCTTAGAATTGATGGAATGATAAAACGAATGATAAAACGATACAAACTTGATCATCAAGCAATTTTATTTGTAAGTGACCAAGTAAGAAACTTAATAAAGTATATTCCACTCTACAAATCAATCCTCTAACTGCAGAAATAAATATAGTAATTATGTTTTTGTTGATGGAAAATTGGAAAAATGCAGCAATGCACCGGTGATGACAGTAAGTAGGCTCTCAAATATTGTGACACAAACCCCATCAAACACAACCTTGGCCAAAAGTGATGTGTGCAGGTCTCTTATTCTTAAGTCTAGGAATAAGAGTAAAAATACGTCATCATTAGAATTTTGACACACTTAAGATTTTACTCTAAGCGGCTTTATAAATACGGCCCCTGGTTCATACCACATCCCAATCAGGTTGAGCGAGCAGGGATTATCGCTGAGTGACAAGCTCTTGTAATATGCAAATAACATTTTGAAAATGACATCTAATCAATATAATCTATACTCGTTTTAAATCTAAGTATTTTGTACCGTATCCGTGTAATTCTATTAAATTTCAGCAGGTGAGATCCTCTGTGATGTGCACCCCCAGAAATTTAGTGCTGCTGAGCTGTTGATGGTCAGTGGGGGGTGGTCAACAGAGTTCCTCCTGAAGTCCATCACAACCTCCTTTGTCTTACTCACATTGAGGGACAGGTTGTTTGCACCACACCATTCAACCAGTTGTGCCACTTCCTCTCTGTAGTGTGTTTCATCATTGTTGCTGATGAGACCTACCACCGTTGTGTCATCAGCAAACTTGATGATGTGGTTGGAGCTAAACTTGGCAGTGCAGTCGTGGGTCAGCAGCGTGAAGAGCAGCGGGCTGAGAACACAGCCTTGTGGGGCACCTGTGCTCGGTGTGGTAGTGCTCGAGGTGTTGTGGCCAACACAGACTAACTGAGGTTTTCCAGTTAAGAAGTCCAGGATCCAATTACAGAGGGAGGGGTTAATTGACAGAAAAACACAGAATTGTTGACATTTTTGCAGATTTATTAAAAAAGAAAACTGAAATATCACATGGTCCTAAGTATTCAGACCCTTTGCTCAGTATTTAGTAGAAGCACCCTTTTGATCTAATACAGCCATGAGTCTTTTTGGGAAAGATGCAACAAATTTTTCACACCTGGATTTGGGGATCCTCTGCCATTCCTCCTTGCAGATCCTCTCCAGTTCTGTCAGGTTGGATGGTAAACGTTGGTCTCTCCGGCTGGGCCATTCAAGAACAGTCACGGAGTTGTTGTGAAGCCACTCCTTCATTATTTTAGCTGTGTGCTTAGGGTCATTGTCTTGTTGGAAGGTAAACCTTCGGCCCAGTCTGAGGTCCTGAGCACTCTGGAGAAGATTTTCATCCAGGATATCCCTGTACTTGGCTGCATTCATTTTTCCCTCGATTGCAACCAGTCGTCCTGTCCCTGCAGCTGAAAAACACCCCCACAGCTTGATGCTGCCACCACCATGCTTCACTGTTGGGACTGTATTGGACAGGTGATGAGCAGTGCCTGGTTTTCTCCACACATACCGCTTAGAATTAAGGCCAAAAAGTTCTATCTTGGTCTCATCAGACCAGAGAATCTTATTTCTCACCATCTTGGAGTCCTTCAGGTGTTTCTTAGCAAACTCATGCGGGCTTTTATGTGTCTTGCACTGAGGAGAGGCTTCCGTCGGGCCACTCTGCCATAAAGCCCCGACTGGTGGAGGGCTGCAGTGATGGTTGACTTTCTACAACTTTCTCCCATCTCCCGACTGCATCTCTGGAGCTCGGCCACAGTGATCTTTGGGTTCTTCTTTACCTCTCTCACCAAGGCTCTTCTCCCCCGATAGCTCAGTTTGGCCAGGCGGCCAGCTCTCGGAAGGGTTCTGGTCATCCCAAACGTCTTCCAGTTAAGGATTATGGAGGCCACTGTGCTCTTAGGAACCTTAAGTGCAGCAGAAATTTTTCTGTAACCTTGGCCAGATCTGTGCCTTGCCACAATTCTGTCTCTGAGCTCTTCAGGCAGTTCCTTTGACCTCATGATTCTCATTTGCTCTGACATGCACTGTGAGCTGTAAGGTCTTATATAGACAGGTGTGGCTTTCCTAATCAAGTCCAATCAGTATAATCAAATGAAGGTGTAAAACCATCTCAAGGATGATCAGAAGAAATGGACAGTTTTTTTGGAATCTGTGATTCTTTTTTTCAGGATTCTTTGATAAATAAGTTAAAAAGAACAGCATTTATTCAAAATATAAATCTTTTCTATAACAATGTAAATTTATGCTATCACTTTTTATTAATTTAACACATCCTTGGTGAATAAAAGTGTTCAAAAGAATTCAAAAAATGAAAGAATAATTTACTGACCCCAAACTTTTGAGCAGTAGTGTACATTGTTAGAAAACCTTTCTATTTTAAATAACCTTCTATTGATCAAAGAATCCAGAAAAAAAAGTTTTTGATCAAATAAATGCAGCCTTGATGAGCATGAGAGTCTTCTTAAAAAAAAAAACATTACAAGTCTTACTGATCCCAAACTTTTGAGTGGCAGTGTAATTATTATATCAAGTGCCAATTAATTTTAAGCTTCATATTTAAATGAAATGAAATTAAATATATACAAACAGATAGCTTTAATATATCCAACTTTTATAATGACTAAACCTATGTTTTCCTTTTGAGCTCTGTGTAAAACTATATATAAATAATTAAATTCAGTTGGTTCCTTTGTATAGTCATATATTTTCTGTTTATTCTTGCCTTGTAAATGCACTTAAATTTACAAAATTTTTAATAGCGACATCTCTTAATCTCAATAGAGTCTGGCTGCAAACATGCACCTGCACTCTCAGACACCTGCTTTTCTGCAAGTGAAGTCACTTCCAGTCTATTTTATTTTTTACTTTATTTTATTTATTTATTTATTTATTTATTTATTTATTTATTTTAATTGAATCTCTTAACATTTTACAGCAGTAGCCAGGTGGTGAAGACAAGAAAAAAGAAACTAAATTACAGTGTCACTCACAATCGCCACCTGCACTGTCAGCTACCTGCGACGTCACACGCAATCGAACACAACATTGCGTGTTGCCAGTGGAGACGAGAAGCTGTGTTGGTTAAATGATTAAATCTAATTTAGCAAAACATACAGGGTCCTGCAAGTCATCTGTAGAAGATAAAATCAAGACCCGCAAATCCGTGACCACAGAACAGCAGAATATGAATGAATATAAATATGAAGCAGAATATGAATGAGAGAATATGAAGTCTCTCCTTTAGCATTTTCCTCTTGTAGAAAACCATTAACACTTAATACATTGAGCCATATTAAGATGCAATTAAAAGATTCGATATACAGTTTATTAATATAATGTATATGTAGGCTATATAGTGTTTTCCTTTCCAAAACATGGCATAATGTGTCATAACGGATTAAGATGATAAAGACTAAACTCAAGATGCTCCTATTCATTATTAAAACAACTACACACAAGCAGGTGAGCCCAGAATAAACACAACGCAGCGTACATTCGCGTTTTCCCATAAAGAATAATCTTGCTGTTTTATATCGCTGTATTTTGTTTATATTGATTTTCTATGGGAGGAAAACGTCTATTTAACGCATTGAGTTCTGGGCTCGTCTGCTTGCCTATATGGAGTTGGTCCTTTTAATATCACATAATGCCTTTCTTATGGTGCGTTCATATTTGCTGGTTTATCGTTTGACAACAGTAAGGTTCATATTGAATTTGGTTTTTATCATCTTAGTCTGTTTTGCCACATTAAGTGTTTGATCGTTTAATGGCACTTAATGTATCTTAATACATTAAGCCATATCAAGTGTTAATGGTTTTCTACAGGAGGAAAAAGCTTAACGAAAGACTTTGCGCATTGCATTCATATTCTGCCGTTTTGCGGCCACGGATTTGCTGGTCTTGTTTTTATTTCCTACAGATGATGTTAGGACCCTGTACATTATGCTATTAAAGGTAGCAGAGAGTGCAGGTGGCGACTGCGAGTGACATTGTAATTTAGTTTATTTTTTCTTGTCTTCACCACCTGGCTACTGTTGTAAAATGTTGAGAGCTCTGCCGGCGGTTATCAAACAAGCCGCCCCTGGGTGCCCCCTTCTGGACTGAAGGTGAATTGCCTGCATTCGTTGTAAGGCCTCATGCACTGAACCAAGATGCCCGTACCTTGACGGTTCGGTACGAATACATGTATCGTTACACCCCTAGTATATACATACATACATACATACATACATACATATATATATATATATATATATATATATATATATATATATATATATATATATGGCAGTAACAATTTCATTTGTTAACATTAGTTAAATATTTTGACAGTGTTTATTAATTTTTTTTTATGTTAGTTTTAGTTTTTCATTGTTCATGTCTGTTCACAATGTATTAACTAATTAACAGAAAACTTTTGAATTTAAAACTGTTAGTAAATGTTGAAACTTTAAGGTTATTAAATGCTGTACTAGTTGTTCATCATTAGTTCATGTTAACTAATGTAGTTAATGTTATCAAGTGAAACCTCATAACTTGGATAAATAGCTCACATCTTAATGCAGGGGTCACCAAACTTGATCCTGGAGGGCCGGTGTCCTGCAGAGTTTAGCTCCAACTTGCCTCAACACACCTGCCTGGAAGTGTCAAGTAAACCTACAGTATTAAGACCTTGGTGTGTTTGATTACGGTTGGAGCAAAACTCTGTAGGACACCGGCCCTCCAGGACTGAGTGTGGTGACCCCTGTCTTAATGAGTAATTTAGCTGATTTTCAACCTTTGCATACATTTGTAACTTTTGTGTAGTTTGTAGTATATTTAAATGAACTATGTGTAGTCTTTCTTCATGTTACCTGCACAAAGATATCACTGTTTATTTGTCAGCAAACGTCTGCTGGAAGATGAAAAACACATTAGTAAGTTGCTGATTCATTGTCTTTTCTCTTTCTGTTTTCAGTCTGTGTAGATGCAGTATTACAGAGGAA
>NW_026128884.1:0-6244 GCF_022985175.1 Labeo rohita
TATATTCATAACAAAAAAATATATTCCTTGGCTTTTTAGATACATTTTCTATTTTTTTTTTACTTTTGTGTAAGAGGATGCATGTTATTTTGCCATGTCCCATGCACTGCTCATTAAATTTGAATGGGAGTAGAATATAGTCAAATCATAACATTTTAAAAATGTTGTTATCCTATTAATATTTTGTTAAATAAAAGAATACTCAATTTGAGTGTATTGATCATCTGGTAATAACAACAACATTTTTATTTAATAAAAAAATAATAGTTTGTCCATGTCCCTTGAATGGTTGTCCACCCCGTCATATTGGGGAATCCATCCCTTTAAGAAAGCCCATCCCCTTTAGTGACATCAGGACAACAGATTTTCTGTCTTCAGTGGTGGGAATTTTAACGGTTGAGGTGAGTAAGTTGGTGATTCACCAATTTTCTTCGTATGAGTCTCCTTTGCTAAAGCTTAACATGTCCACCCTGTCGACATAAAATGAAATCTGAGTGAAATCTGAGCTTCTCATTTTTTCCTGGAGTTTGCACAACCAAAAATACATTTTTTTTTTTCATTTTTTTTTTTTTTTTTGTCAAAGAGAATATATACGTGTAAACATTACATTTTAAATTGCGCAGTATTGTTTCTGGAGGGCCATGAAATCTGCCAAACTGTAGGAATGAGTCAGCTATATGGACTGACCAGTGCATACAGTGGTTGCACTGCATTTTTGCAATGCTCTAGTCGTAATGAAATGTTTTATGGTTCTGTTTAGGGTTACACTGAGGCAGTATTTATGCCAGCAGAAGGCAACTTTATACTGGAGCTGAGGTGTGAAATAGTGACTCCTGGAGGGTAATGTTCATGCAAATTTCTGCTAATAAAAGGTGAAAGCCCTTCCCTTGTATCCCTTGACATCCCTTGTATGTCCCATAGAGATGCTTGTGTTATGACCTGCTCCAGCTCACAGAGTTATTGTGTTCAGCACATAATGTGACAAAAAAGATCTTTGTTAAAGGGGTCATTGGATGCCCATTTTCCACATGTTGATATGATTCTTTAAGGTCTTAATGAAAAGTCTATAATATACTTTGGTTAAAACTTCTAAATGGTAATGTAAAACAACACCCTTTTTACCTTGTCAAAATGAGCTCTCCAAAAATCATCTCATTCTAAGGGATTGTTCCTATAAATGCAAATGAGCTCTGCTCGCCCCGCCCCTCTCTTCTCTCTGCTGCATTTAGCGCTTTTAGCTGCGAAATTTGCTAACTAGCATGTTATTAGGAAAGGTGATTGCAGAGATTCATTTAAAAAAAAAACTTTTACTCACTTCTGCTGTAGGTGAAGCTGGATAACGAATGATTTGCACGAACATACACGCATTTATGTAGATCAAGAGGCACATTCCCTTCACAAACAAATGTAATCCACTGCATCTTCAGCAGCTCAGATGTCGGGAGTAAATGACGACCACTATGTTCATTATTACATCCAGCAACACAACACCTCAATCGCGCGGAGATGAGACGAGGATCTATGTGCAAGAGTTTATTGTACATCCAAAGAAAACAACAAATTATCCAGAACGGGGAACCCTTAGAATCCAGGCAAGAACAGGGAGCAACCATCACAGACATTAAACAACTGACCAAATACAGGGGAAAGACAAGGACTATTTATACACAGGGTGAGGTAATGATCTAATTGGTAACCGGGGTAACTGATGAGGGAGTGGGTGTGGTTCAATGAAGATCCATGGCAACAAACAAGGGAACAGAGGTACAGGGAAGCAGGGAACAATAAGACACAAAAACTACAAAATAAAAGTCCTTAAACACGAATACAGAAGACAAAGACCAGGCACATGACATAACCCCCCCTCAAAAGAGTGGCTTCCAGACGCTCCAAACAGAAATACCAGTCCAGGAAGGGGGAGGAGCTCAGGCAGAACTGGGGAAGGGATGGAGGGCCAGGTCCATGTAAGGGGAGATAAACAAGGGACTGAAGCAGAGCAAGAGGCCAGGGTGGAGTCGGCCAGATGGGAGGAGCTGAGGACCACCAGATCATGAGAGAAGACCTCCACGGCGGAGCAGGCGGTACCCAGCAGGGCGGAGCAGGAGGCTCAGGAGCCCTCCAGGGCGGAGCCGGAGGCAGAGCAGGTGGCACTAGAGCCCTCCAGGGTGGAGCCGGAGGCAGAGCAGGCGGCGCTAGAGCCCTCCAGGGCGGAGCCGGAGGCAGAACAGGTGGCACTAGAGCCCTCCAGGGCGGAGCCGGAGGCAGAACAGACGGCGCTACAGCCCTCCAGGTCGGAGCCGGAGGCAGAGCCAGCGACACTAGAGCCCCCAAGGGCAGAGCCGGAGGCACAACAGCCCTCCCAGGCGGAACAGGAGGCGGAACAGGAGGCGGAGCAGGAGGCGGAGCAGGAGGCGCAGCAGCCCTGCGGGGCGGAACAGGAATCTGCATCACGCTCTGGGACCTGGGGAGAGCAGGGACAGAGGAGGCAGACAGAATAGAGGGAGAAGGCGCAGCAGCCCTCCAGGGCGGAACAGGAGGCGGAGCAACCCTCGGGGCGGAACAGGAGGCGGAGCAGCCCTCCGGGCGGAACAGGAGGCGGAGCAGCCCTCCCGGGCGGAACAGGAGGCGGAGCAGCCCTCCGGGCGGAACAGGAGGCGGAGCAGCCCTCCGGGCGGAACAGGAGGCGGAGCAGCCCTCCGGGCGGAACAGGAGGCGGAGCAGCCCTCCGGGCGGAACAGGAGGCTGCGTCATCGACTGGGACCTGGGGAGAACAGTGACAGAGGATGTAGACAGGGAAAAGGGAGAAGCAGAGAGTTTGGTGGTTAACGCCCCCTCCGTAAGAGGTTCTACGGCTGGCGCCGACACCTCTGGAGGCATTGGCGCAGCTTCTCCGACGGGGAAGGCCTCTGGAGCAGACTTGAGACCAGACGGGGCCTCTGGGGCAGACTTGAGACCAGACGAGAGCTCTGGTGCAGGCTTGTGATCAGACGAGAGCTCAGAGGCTGACCTGTGAACAGGCGTGACCTCAGGAGCACAGTGTGTAGCCCACACACACCACATGGCCACTGCCATTAAGGGAAGAGCAGCAGCGATAACGTCACTTGGCTTGTGAAGATCTGCTGTAACGTGGCGTGAACAACATGGCTTGACTCGGGAACACACATCGGGAACAACTTGACTCGGGAACAACATGGCTTGACTCGGGAACAACATGGCTTGACTCGGGAACAACATGGCTTGACTCGGGAACAACATTGACTTGGCTTGACTCGTGGGGAACAGCTGCTGTAGCTTGACTCGGCCCTGTAGCTTGACTTGAATCAGGGGTAGCTGCCGCAACAAGAGGGAGCGCCATCTTAGCTGTCCGTACAGCCATTAGGGGTGAGTCCAACACGTGGGTCATCATGTGGCGTGACTTGGAGACAGCGACCATCTTGTGGACTGGCTTTGGCGTGGCGGCCATCTTTGCGACAGGCTCTGGCGTGGCGGCCATCTTTGCGACAGGCTCTGGCGTGGCGGCCATCTTTGCGACAGGCTCTGGCGTGGCGGCCATCTTTGCGACAGGCTCTGGCGTGGCGGCCATCTTTGCGACAGGCTCTGGCGTGGCGGCCATCTTTGCGACAGGCTCTGGCGTGGCGGCCATCTTTGCGACAGGCTCTGGCGTGGCGGCCATCTTTGCGACAGGCTCTGGCGTGGCGGCCATCTTTGCGACAGGCTCTGGCGTGGCGGCCATCTTTGCGACAGGCTCTGGCGTGGCGGCCATCTTTGCGACAGGCTCTGGCGTGGCGGCCATCTTTGCGACAGGCTCTGGCGTGGCGGCCATCTTTGCGACAGGCTCTGGCGTGGCGGCCATCTTTGCGACAGGCTCTGGCGTGGCGGCCATCTTTGCGACTGGCTCTGGCGTGGCGGCCATCTTTGCGACTGGCTCTGGCGTGGCGGCCATCTTGTGCAGTGGGTCTGGGCTGGCGGCCATCTTGCAAGGAGACTCAGGAGTGGCGACCATGCTGTGAATTACCCTTTCTACTTCCTTAACAGAAAAAGGGGATTCACAGAACAGCAAAACAAAGTCTATATACTGTGACAGGGTCCAGCTGGGGTCCTCATCCGGTAAGTTTAAACTAACCTCTGGATCGAGTCCACTCCAGAAACAGTCCTTTATTTTGGTGTCATCTCCAGGCACTAGCTGGCTGTAATAAAGGAACTCCTCCACATAATATTCGATCGGTCGGCCGTTTTGAAAAATTGAGCAAAGAGTGCTCAGAGGGTCGCGATAAACTCCTGCTAGATCCATAGTTGGTCAGTTGTTCTGTAACGAAGCGGAGATGAGACGAGGATCTATGTGCAAGAGTTTATTGTACATCCAAAGAAAACAACAAATTATCCAGAACGGGAACCCTTAGAATCCAGGCAAGAACTGGGAGCAACCATCACAGACATTAAACAACTGACCAAATACAGGGGAAAGACAAGGACTATTTATACACAGGGTGAGGTAATGATCTAATTGGTAACCGGGGTAACTGATGAGGGAGTGGGTGTGGTTCAATGAAGATCCATGGCAACAAACAAGGGAACAGAGGTACAGGGAAGCAGGGAACAATAAGACACAAAAACTACAAAATAAAAGTCCTTAAACACGAATACAGAAGACAAAGACCAGGCAATCCCTAAACTCAGAGGAAATGATAGATGAATGACACTGATGTACAACCACCAAACATTGATTGTGAGCCTGAACTTCACAAAAACTATAAACTGTTTTTTCAAATCTGATTGGTTAATCACAATGTTGTTCCAGGGTCAACAAAGATGTTGATCCAGGAACATGTCATACTTGGTAAAATCAGGTTCTGCGCCAGGGGGCCTAGTTGTTCCAAGCATCTTCCATCATGGATAATGGAGGCTTCATGCTTCTGTGAACCTTCAATGCAGCAGAATTTTTTTCGGAACTCTTCCCCAGATCTGTGACTTGACACAAGCCTGTTTCTGAGCTCTACAGGCAGTTATTTTGACCTCAGGGCTTGGTTTTTGCTCTGATACACATTTTCAGCTGTTAGACCTTTTCTGAGAGGTGTGTGCCTTTCCAAATCATACTGATTTAAGTGAATTTGCTACAGTTTAACGCCACTCGAAGTGTAGTAACATCTACAAGCAATATGAATGCTTCTGAGCTAAATGTCAAGTGTCCCAGAAATGGGTATGAATACTTATGCAATGGAATCATTTAAACTTTTTATTTCTAATAAATTTGCAAAGCTGTTACAATCTTGTCTTATGAGTGTAGACTGATGTAGAAAAAGTTTAACATAGAAGGGGTATGAATACGTTCTCAGGGGTACTGTACTTCTGCCTACGTGTGACCTTCCAAGGTGACTATGTAATGCATCAAGTAGAGCTAGTGCAAGATGAGCACTTGTGGTTAGAAAGTATATAACATTTCTTTTCAGCTGAAGAAAGAAAGACATGAACATCGTGGATGACATGGAAGTAAGTAATTTATCGGGAAATTTTTATTGTGGAAGTGAGCTAATCACTGGAGAATTCATTAATTCCTTCTGGAGAATATCCAGAATATCCATAACACAAGACTTCCTACTCTTCCTTGAAGGTAAAGATGTACAGCTAATTTACATTGGTTCGACTGTGTCTCGAGCATTGGGTCAGGAAGTGGAATTTGCCTTTACATTGACAAACCTAACATTATGCGTTTAGATAAGGTTATCAATATAAATCAATAGTTGAATATATTAAGCTATCTCTGCTGGAAGAGATTTGTTTAAATAATTTCGAACAGATTGCAGATTCAGCTGGACTCCACTGGGCAAATGTTTGACAAAGTCTTCAGTAATGCAGCATAGTCTTAGACAGGATTAGAATCTATGTTCAGACTAGTGCTGTTAAGATCTTAACGCTGTAGTCCATGCAGGCCAAAAACAGAAGGGTATAAAATGCCTTATTTGGAGTGTATCTGCAACAGTTTTAAACCACAAACTCTCCTGCTTGTTTATTTCGGTGCTGTACACAGATGTAATGAAAATTGGGTTGTCACTCCTGTAAATACCCAAACTCATCGAAGCTTCAGCTCTAAGAAGAGGAGTGACAACTGCATTTACCCATTCTGTGCACATGGCCTTTGTTTATAAACAATTCTTGTCAAAATGTGTTGGACACTGAATAAATGAACTTGGAGGCATGTAAAGTGTTTGTGTTCTGGCCAGATTTGATGTAATTCGTTCATTGTTCA
>NW_026128885.1:0-6237 GCF_022985175.1 Labeo rohita
AGATATTTGATTATTCTGGAAATCCCATACTTTCAATTATTCGTTCATTAAGGACCTAATATCGCTTCGCAATTCACTTGGCCAACAGTGAACACACGACACAAGCTCGCCAGTTCTGGACTTACTCAGAGGATGAGGGGTGGTTATAATATATTTTATGCAGACTGCACCCTGCAGTTCTTATCATAAAGTGTATTTTTTCTATAATCACGAGAACTACAACGTGTTAAGCCAGTGACAGTCAGTAATCGGAAGCCCCTAATGGTGTTCCCCATGGTCCAACCATTGGTACTTCGGTATGATCCATCCTGGACACAAACTTCGTGGAAAATATCAGAGTACACTTTAATCTACTAGAAATAATGATTTCAGAAGAGATCAGATTGAATCAAATAGAACAATTTATTTGTCAGATAAAATGTATCACGCCAATTACCAGTATTGGGAAGGTCACTTTGGAAATGTAATAGGTTACAGATTACAAGTTACTTGATTTAAAATGTAATAAGTAGTGCAACTTTTCAGTAACTCTATTAAAGTAATGTAACTTATTACTTTTAATTACATTTTGATTACTTTTCTAATTTTCTAATATTTTCAACTGTTAATCATTTTGAAACATTTAAACCAGGCAGAGTTAACCTTACAGTAGCACTCAACACTGATTACTGTCAGACCTTCAAAATCCTTTATCACTTGAATTAAGATTATAATAAGTAAGGGATAATATACATCTTTTTTTTTGCGATAACAGCTGGCTGAATGTACATTATCTCACTTATTACACAGCTGCTTGATAGATTATTTAGATGTTTCGTGTCAAAATTATTAGCCACGAAACACTGATCTGAGTTGAATTATTTGAACACAAAGCTTCCATGAAGAAATCAGTTGCTAGCAAGCAGCAAGTTTAAACTAGACATTTTAGGGATACAGTGCAGTCATAACAATTTTCTTACACAACATTTCACCACATAAATAATTAAGTAGTAGTACTAGTTTGTTAGTTATCTTATAATCCATTACAGTGTACCAAAAATAAATAAATAAAAAATGGTAGCAGCTGCGTTTGTATGAAACAATGGAGCAAGTCCATGATACCAGGATGACAGAAATAAGAAATTGTACACATAATATTGAATTAAACTTTAATATTTTATTAGCTAACCAAATGCAAAGCTTCTGCCAAGGAAAATTATCAAGCGTATAGCACTGACTTAAGTTGCCCCGAATGAGTCTGAGCTGTGTAATAATTTAAAGCACAGCCACCACAAATTCAGAGACTTTTTTACATATATTTTTGGGCTTTTTATGCCTTTTATTGTGATAGGACATTAGAGAGATGACAGGCAAGAGCTGGGAGGAGAGAAGGAAGTGGGATCAGCAAAGGACCTCGAGACGGGAATCGAACTCGGGTCACCGTGATCGCAGTTGCGCTATATGTCATAACAAGATCATAACATAAATATCATCATAGCAAGAAATAGTTTAATAGCTGTGATACTGGGTTTGAAATCAAATGTTTGCATCGTTATGACAGAAAACACTAGCATCTAACAATGCCTTGGAAAAAAAACAATCTTAAAAAATAAAGTTCAGTTAAAACAGTTATCGAATAAGCATGTGTCCTATTCTGTGTCCTAAACTCCTGAAACATTGGTGTCTCATTTTAGAGCAATCAATGCAATTTAAAAGAAGTCAATTAAATCTATAAGTGGGGGTGGGTGGGTGAAAAAATTCAGATGTAATCCCCTTTGTAATCACTGGCATTTTTCAAAAGTAACTAATTTAATTACACATTTTTTCTTACACAGTAAAAATAGATGGGTTATTTTTTTAACCCAATAGATGGGTTACACATATTGGGTCACTGTGTTGGGTTATTTTCTAAAACGTTGGGTTATTTTTTTAAACATCGTTGGGTTGTTTTTAATAATAACTCAGCGTTGGGTTTAATTGGTTCCCGTGGCGACAGTTCAAATTTTAACGGTCCACAGTGACTGACGGCAGAAGACTGCTGCATCAGTATGAGGTGAGTAACAGGGTTTTAATAACTCTTATAACATTATACTTATACGAAGAACGTGAAATGCACTTCAAAATTGAACTTTTGTTGTTGTATGTTTGTTTTTTTTTTTTAACGAAGTTGTAGTTTCCTTTAGTCAGTGTATTGTAACGTTACTGCGGAGAATGAGCTCCATTGTAAACGAATAACTTCACGTTAACTTACCTGTCCCAGTTAGGTCGCTAGCAGTAATGAATTAAATAAACATTAGCAGAAAGTTGTAAAACTGTTTAGAGATGTATTACAGTAACCTAAAGTTAATAATGTATGGTGGAATGTATATAGGACTACTTATGTTACTGAAATCACCGTCTACCATTACTACAGGTTTAGTATTATTTTACAGCTGATGAAGGGTTCTAGACATACGGTTTCTGACTACAGTTTGTTTGGTCGCATTAATGGTTATCACATTTAACTTTATATGGGAAATGGCTAATGTTAAATGAGACATTGTTGATTTAAACCGCGCCGCACGAACCTTTCAACTTCGGTCCAGTATGTAACCTTAGGCTCAGCGGCCGCTCAGAGAGATGCGCTCAAATTCAGTTAATTCTCTGTTTAGAAAAGTCTAAAAATAATCACATTTCCCAAAAGAAAGACGTGATGGGAGAAACGAAGCTTTTCAAAGTTTCGAATCAATTAAACGAATCGCTTAATTCGCAAAATGATTCACTGCTTCCAATCGTTCGTGACACAACGGCGACGCCTGCTGGTCAAAACAGGGCAAGCGTCAGTTGTTTGGAAAGCGAGCACTAGTTGGAATAACACTAAATGTGTTTTTATGGTTTATTTATATTGAATATTGTTATGCATATATTAGAATCGCCTCTAATTACAGCCATTTCTCTTATAAAGCTATGACAGATTTGCATGTTTTTTTAAATGTGTACTAAATGTGTTTATACTTATTTTTAGACTTTGGGTTCTTCAGTGAAGGAAAAACTACAACAGTGGAATCTCATACATTAAACATCCACATGCCAATTAACTGAAATATTTCAAGGTAAGTAAACTATTTATATTAGTGATCCATATACATTACCAGTCAAAAGTTTTTGGACAGCAAGATTTTTAATGTTTTTAAAGAATTCCCTTCTGTCTAAGCCTGCATTTATTTCATCCAAAATACAGCATTTAAAATAACCGCTTTCTATTTGAATATATTTGAAATGTAATTGTCCAGTCTTTTCAAAGCTTTTAAAATAGAAAGCAGTTATTTAAAATAGTAAAAATATTTCACAATATTACTGCTTTTACTGTATTTTGGATCAAATAAATACAGGCTTAGTGAGTAGAAAAGAATTCTTTAAAAAACTTTAAAAATCTTACTGTTCAAAAACTTCTGATTAGTAGTGTAGGTTTTCCAACAATTATGAAAAAATGTTTCTAGTTTATCTGTAAAATGTTTCTTCTTCTGCTTCATCTTATCACAGAGGAAGGAGTCAATGAAGGAAGTTTTATGCGACCGGATGACACCAGCATTGCTGCACTAACTCCAAGAGAAGAAGTTTTTAGCATTTTCAACGGTGAAGCAGTGGAACAGAAGACCTTACAACAAGCAGTGGATCTGTGTTTCAGACATTTCTACATTTATGACATCTACTACCCAAAGCTCCTCTGCACCCATTTGCAGCACACAGTCTTTAATATTCCAGGAGTTCTTTCAACACATTACCTCTTCCTTAGAAACTTTGTATTTATTGATCCGTAAAAACTTTTTATGTTGCTGATTATCAGCAAGTCCAGCAGCCAGCAGATTTACTTTGTTTTTTTATTATTATTATTATTATTATTATTACTTGTGTTTATGATTTTTTATTTTTGTTTTATTGATAAAAGTTTGTATGTTATGTTTGTTTTATTTGTGCACATTTGTGTATGTGTTGATATAAATAAATAAGAATTGATACACATTTATGACCCTGGACAACAAAACCGGTCATAAGTATCATGGGTACATTTGTAGAAATAGCCAAAATTGCATTGTATGGGTCAAAATTATCAAATTTTCTTTCATGCCAAAAATCATTAGAATATTAAGTAAAGATCATGTTCCATGGAGATATTTTGTAAATCTCCTACCATAAGTATATTGAAACTGAATTTCTTAATAGTAAGTAGTTCTTAATATGTATTGCTAATAACTTCATTTGGACAACTTTAAAGGCAATTTTCTCAATATTTAGATTTTTTTGCACCCTCAGATTCCAGATTTTCAAATAGTTGTTCTATCCTATCAAACCACATATTAATAGAAAGCTTATTTATTGAGCTTTCAGATGATGTTTATATTTAAATACAAAAAACTTGACCCTTATGACGGGTTTTGTGGACCAGAATCACATTTGTTGGTTTTGAATTCAGTGTACATCTTGAAAATATGTCAGTTGTGTGTGCATATTTGTGTTTTGAATGTATTATATTTTCACATTCTTGTACACTTATTTTGTAAACATTTGCAGTATGACTGTTTTACATTTAAAAATATATTTGTAAAAAAAAAAATATTTGCATATTTAAATAAAATATTTATTTGAAAACAAAGTAGTGTTATAGTGTATTTTTATAAAAAATAAATAAATAAATAAATAAAAACTGATATAAATGAATCTAAATAATTAACTCAACTGTTGGGTTACTTTTAACCCAACTGGATTTTAACCCAATTCATTGGGTTAAAATAACCCATAGATGGGAAGGTGCTATACCAACCCATAGTTGGGTTACTAGTTGGGTTATTTTTAACCGAACATTTTTTAGTGAGTAGTAACTGTAACTAATTACATTTATTTTGTAATTAAATTACGTAATTCCGTTACCTGTAACTAGTTACTCCCCAACACTGCCAATTACACAATTAAACAATGAAAATTCCAATTCAGAATTAAATTCAGTTCCAGTTCAAATAAATACATAACATCAATTACTCAAAGATAAATCCAAGAGTGGGAGATGCATACCTGACCGCAGAGAGATACACAACAGCATGTGAGAGGTTTGGAGGCAAAGCTCCAGAGACTCTCACACACAGTGTGGGGTTCTTCTGAATATAGAATCCCCCAGTAGTGTTTTGTCACTTCACTTATATACCCAGACCAAAACAAACAAATCTTCCAATCAATTGTAAAAACATGAAGACCTTTTGGTTTGTCAGGAGATCTCATGACTCAGGGTCACACCTGGCTGGAGATTCTCACCCGACCCTAAGGGGAAAACACACCCCTCAGCAGCAAAACACAATTCTACAAAAGTGTTCAGTCTTCCTCATAATATAAGTGACTGCTGTGAAATTGAGACCATTTTACCAATCGCACGGAGACCTTTAGAACGATACCAAACATGAAGGGGAAGAGCAACATATTCACAAGATGTAACACAGGTAGTGTATGGACATTCTTTGTCACTTTCAGTGGAATCTTTTGGGGAAAGTGTGAGATGCAGGAGGGGAGAGGAGAGGGAGGAAGGGGGTCATAAATGAGCAAGGGGGGTGGTGCTGTTTGCCCTCTTTGAAGATCTCTTCTCCAGATTAGTTTTATTGTTTTGTTGCATGCCATCTGTTTTTGTCAGAGTTCCTGGACTTTAAATTCATGAGGAAATAATTTCACATCTTATAATAATAATAATAATAATAATAATAATAATAATAATAATAATAAAATAGTCTTGGTAATCTTTAATCAAAATCTGAACATTTGCTTCTGCTCTGTAATGACATTCCTTCTCTGGTGATGTCAGTTTGACAGATTGTGCTGAACATCCTTTACAGTCTTCAAACTGTTCTGTTGTCATGAGTGAGAGACAGAGAGGAGGAGCACTAAAATAAAACCAGCCCTATATTCAATATTCTGTTTCAGTTGTAAATACGTCACTATTCTGAAATAAAGTTGGTAGCAACTTCTGGTTCATGCAGACTTTAACTAAACTAGGTTTTGTTAATTTAAAACATTTTCTCAAAACACACTAAGTGTTCGAATTGTTTTGGTCACTATAAAGTCACATTTAAGTTGGTGTTGTCAGCGTCGAACAGGAAGTGAGGGTGTGTGTTTCTCAAACACTTTGACCTAATGTGGTTTGGACTTCTATAGTTTGTTTTGTTCCTGTGAAGAATCAGTGGTGTGAAACATTAACCACATTAACTTTAATATTTACTTGTAATGTGTTTGCATGTG
>NW_026128886.1:0-6230 GCF_022985175.1 Labeo rohita
GAGACTCAGTAAACCACTGCGTCGCAAAATGATTCACTGTTTCGAAGTGTTCAATGGGATCGCAAATCATTTCATTCAGAACCAGACGTCAAAGTGCGAATTGTGAATCATTTAAGTCGGGATTTAGGATGGGGTTCGCGGGATGTTTTATATCAAGGATTATGATGTTGAAAGCAGAGCTGAAGTCCTCAAACAGGATCCTCACATTTGTCTACATGTTTTAGTATGTAATACAGTCCCATGTTGACTGCATCATCCACCTGTTTACTCATTAACCAAGAATCAAAGGTCCAGTGATGTCTTTCAGGTGGGCCAAAACACACCGAAGTCTCTCAAATGACTTCATGACCACAGATTAGCAACAGGTTTGTAGTTATTTTTGGTTTCTATTGGGTATAGGGATGATGGTGGAGCATTTGAAGCAGGAGGCGACCTCACACAGCTCTAGTGATCTGTTGAAGATCATGGTGAAGATGGATGACGCTGGTCAGCACAGGCTTTTAAATGGGCTGGTGAGACAACATCTGGGCTTTTGGCTTTCCTTCTGTTTTCTGAAGACTCTGAATACATCTTCCACATCTTGGCTCTGCTTACACCTGGTAATAAGATGCTTTTTTTTATCAATCTGATTAAAAGTGGACAACACTAAATACAGGTGTGAACCTGTACTCCAGTTACTCTCTGCTGACTGAACTAATTATTAAACATTAGTGTAGATAAATGATGTGCAATAAAGTTAAAATGCATTCAGACTGTGTTTAAGAGGACTATGTACATATATGGTATTTCCGGTCCTGGTATGCCCCCTTGTGGTGATACCTTATCTATACAAGGATGCAAGTTGTTTGGGTGATATGAGCTCCGGATGGGAGCTAATAAACACGTTCTTCTCCAGCATACAAGCGTCTCCGTTTCTATAACGAACTACATGGTGTCAGAAGTTAAAATACTCAAGAAAGAAAGAAAATAAAGGAGAACATAATGGCCGAAGGATTTCGCCGACCAGACCCGCTGATCTTCGACGGCAACATAGCAGAAAACTGGCGAAAATTCGAACTAGAATTCGACATATTCATCGCAGCAGCCCACAGTGAAAAGCCAGATAAAACTAAAGCCTACATACTCCTCAATCTTGCGGGACCAGAGGCAATTAAAAGAGAGCGTTCATTCACATATGCTCCAGCGATACTGGCTGCCAATGGGCAAGATGTAGTTACACCAGCGGAGTCAAGAGAAGATCCAGAATGTTTAAAGCGAAAATTCAGAGAAGTATGTAGTCCGGAGACAAACGTGACGATGGAGAGACATTCGTTTAATACCAGAAATCAAAAACCAGGGGAAACCATCGAGGCTTACGTGAGTACACTAAGAAATAAGGCAAAAACATGTAACTTTGGTGCGCTCACGGACGAATTAATTAGAGACAGACTGGTGTGCGGCATAGACAATGATAGTGTGAGAAGAGTGTTGCTCAGAGAAAGTGATCTAACTCTTGCGAAAGCTGTTAAAATATGCCAAATCAGCGAATTAACCGAACAGCACACAAAGGTACTGGCTGCACCGCGTAGCGGGCCTACGAGCGTTGATGCAGTTCACTTTAAAGCAAAAGGGAGAAAAGCCGTGGTGCACCGGCAGGAACCGCAACAAAAGCAAATGAGCGGGACAAAGAACATTACTAACTGTAAAAATTGTGGTGGAAATCATCCAGCAAAGCGGGATCAATGCAAAGCTTTTGGACAACAGTGTCACCGTTGTAAAAAGTTAAATCATTTCAAGTCCCAGTGCCGATCTGCATCAAAAGACAATTTTAAATTAATTCATCAAATCACTGATGTAAACACAGACAGCAGCGAGGAGTCATTTCATATCGACGGGCTGTGTCTTGGTGCCAGTGAAATAGATGCAGTCAACCAAAGTACAACTAACAAGCAAGAAATACACTGCAGCCTGACAGTAAATGGTAGGCCCCTTGAGCTTAAAATTGACACGGGAGCAAAGTGCAATGTCATTTCAACTGAAACATACCAAGCAGTGAAAAAAGAAGAGAAAATCCAAGAAAAGTCAAGAGCAACATTAGTGGCATATGGAGGCACTGTGATTCAAACACGAGGAACTGTGATGCTGCAATGCTTGACCAGCAAACAAAAATCACACCTGTTGCAGTTTCATGTTGTTGATAAGAATGTCAAATCATTGCTGGGCCTGCCAGACTGTTTAAAAATTAACTTAATATCTCTCAAAGAAGAAGTGCATGGAATTGATTTCAACAAAAATCAAAACCTTTCACAAGAAATATTCACAGAGTATGCTGACCTGTTTGACGGCGAGTTAGGCACCTTACCTGTGACATATTCAATGAAGATCAACCCAGACATTACTCCAATGGTAAGGCCCCCTCGCAGAATACCTGTGGCAATGCGGGACAAAGTAGAAGCAGAACTGAACAACATGACAAAATTGGACTTCATAACACCCATTTCAGAGCCCACACAGTGGGTGTCCTCAATGGTCGCCACACACAAGAAAGACACTGACGAGATCCGTCTATGCATCGATCCACGAGATCTAAATGAAGCCCTTATGCGCCCTCATCATCCTATGCGCACAGTAGAAGAGGTAGCTTCACAAATGTCCAATGCAAGCGTATTCTCAGTGCTTGACGCTAAAAGCTCATTCTGGCAAATTAAGCTAGACCATGAATCTTCCCTGTGTACTGCTTTTGCAACCCCCTTTGGCAGATATCGTTTTTTGCGCATGCCTTTTGGCATTAATTCGGCATCAGAGGTGTTCCAGCGAGCAATGGAACAGATCTTCACAGGCTTTCCATGTGCCATAATTGTAGACGACATCATTGTTGGAGGAAAAGGGGAGAAGGAGCATGACGAGAACTTAAGGAAGGTTCTAAACAGAGCACGGCAAGTGAATCTGAAACTCAACCCACAAAAGTGTAAGTTCAGGCTTAGAGAAGTCAGTTATGTGGGCCACCTGTTCACAGAACACGGATTAAAGCCAGATCCAGCCAAAAAACAGGCCATTACAGAGATGCCACCGCCAAATGACAAAGCTGCCTTGCAACGTTTCTTGGGCATGGCTAACTACCTCGGCAAATTTATCCCAAATTTCAGTGAACTGGCAGCACCACTACGACAGCTGCTCCACAGGGACGTAGTTTGGTGCTGGTCACAGCAACAACAAGAGGCATTTGACACACTAAAAAAGTGCATTACATTCCCGCCATTGCTGAAATACTTTGATGTAAGCAAACCTGTGACCATCACGTGTGATGCTTATCAATATGGATTAGGCGCAGCATGTCTGCAGAATGATCATCCCATTAGCTATGCCTCACGTACTCTCACTGAAACGGAAATGAGGTATGCTCAAATTGAAAAAGAGCTACTGGCAGTGGTCTTCGCCTGTCAGAAGTTCTATGACTACATCTATGGGAAACCGGTCTTAGTGGAAACAGACCATCAACCCCTTATCACAATTCTGAACAAACCCCTACATACTGCTCCAGCACGACTCCAGCGAATGATACTTAAGCTGCACAAATTCAATCTGACTTTGACATACAAAAAAGGAAAGCAGCTCTATCTGGCTGACACACTGTCACGTGCTCCCAGGAAGGTGACAGATCTCAAAGACGAGGAAGATTTTGAGGTGATGGCTGTCCAAGTAATTTCAGTCAACCGGCTGCAAGAGCTCAGAGAACACACTGAAAAAGACAGCTCTCTGCAAGTTCTGTGCAACACCATCAAGAACGGCTGGCCAAAGAGAATTCAGAGTGTTCCAGTGCAACTAAAACCCTACTTTCCTTTCAGGGATGAGCTCAGTATTGAGGATGAAATCATCACAAAGGGAACAAGAGTTGTAATTCCTCACAGCCTACAGAGTGAATATCTACAGATCTTGCACAAAGGCCATGCAGGAGCCGAAGCTACCAAACGCAGAGCACGCAATGTCGTTTTCTGGTTGACTATGACACAGGACATTGACAACTTTGTGCAGTCCTGCAGCATATGCAATGCTTTAAAACCACATCAACAAAAGGAGCCATTGCACCTACACGAGATCCCAGAACTGCCTTGGTCTGTCGTTGCCACTGACATATTTGACTGGAACAGCCAACAGTACCTAGTGCTGGTAGATTCATATTCTGGGTGGTTTGAAATAAATCCACTTAGAAATTTGTCTTCACAAAATGTCATCAACAAACTGAAGAGGCACTTCTCTGTGCACGGCATTCCCCTAAAGCTTATCACCGATAACGGCACCCAGTTCACAAGCCAGATTTTCAGAGATTTTACAAGTTCGTGGGACTTTTGTCACATCACTAGTAGTCCTGAATATCCCCAGGCAAACGGTCTCGCAGAAAGAGCCGTTCGTAGTGCAAAGCGCCTGCTCGAAACCACTAAGAGGGATGGGACAGACTTGTATTTGAATTTGCTGAACATCCGCAACATTCCTCGGGATAAGATACTGGGTTCACCGGCACAGAGATTGATGTCCAGGGTAACACATACCAACATGCCAATCAGCAAGCAGATGCTGAAGCCAAGATCGAAGGACACTGTGAAAATCAAAGAACAACTTTCCAAAAAGAGACAAATGCAGAAGATGTTCTATGATAAAAAGAGCAAGCCACTCTCTCCACTACATGAATGAGGATGCAAACAACAAAAGGACACGACAAGATTGGAGTTGTTAGGAGCACTCTCGCTAAGCCCAGATCGTATGTTGTGGAGTCCAATGGTAAAGAGTACAGGAGAAATCGTCGACATCTACTCCCTGTAAAAGAACCCTTTCCACACTGCACACAAGCCAATCTGGAGGACCTGTTGTCACAACTCCAATCTATGCCAGACAGCAACAATGTGTCTAAAGAGGCTGTGCATGCTGAAGAGAACATTCCAGCTGAGCCAACAGATCAAAAGTTGCCATACCGTACTGGATATGGTCGGGTTTCCAAGCCCAATCCTAAGTACTCTGTTTAACCACACATGTTGTCGAGAATCTAACGTAAAGAACGTGTTATTGCAAGGAGTAATTCTGATATTTTAGTTGTCATTTTCAGTTACAATTTAAGTTTTGCAATTTCTAGATGTTATAAAGATGTTCGTGAAGTTGCAGAGTTTCACTTAGAGGGAATTACAAAACTAAGGAAAGGGGATGTAGATAAATGATGTGCAATAAAGTTAAAATGCATTCAGACTGTGTTTAAGAGGACTATGTACATATATGGTATTTCCGGTCCTGGTATGCCCCCTTGTGGTGATACCTTATCTATACAAGGATGCAAGTTGTTTGGGTGATATGAGCTCCGGATGGGAGCTAATAAACACGTTCTTCTCCAGCATACAAGCGTCTCCGTTTCTATAACGAACTACAATTAGGATGTTAATTTCCTATATGTTAATAGACAAAATTAGAAAGTTAAATTAGATTAGTTAGTTAAATTAGATCCATTAAAAAAAATATATATATATATATATATATAATTTTTTATTATTTTTTTTTTTTTTTCAGTGGTTTAGTTTTGTATGCACATAAACGGCAGGAGAAAACAGAGAAAGACTGAGTAAAATGACATATGATAGGAGTAAAATAGGTCCGTGTAACGGTTTGCAGTTCTTTGTTCATTTTGCTCAATCAAAATTAACCAGATAAAATTTGGCTTCAAACTTTCATTTTCCGTTTTTTTCCAAATACTTCACAAACGAATAATTGTCTCTCTGTTTAATTGTCTAGTCTACAAGTTTAGGTTGTGGCATCCGAATAAGATTTTTGAACAAACATAAAACATGACTCGTTATTCTGACTTTCCATTTTTTGTGTTTTGCGCTCGCGGTTGGTCCGTACCATTACCGCTGCGGGAGGGGATGGGGGATTAGTTTACAGCCTGCAGCAGACCCAGAGCGCTGCCGCTTTATGTAGAGGCAGGGTGGGATTTGCCGGTCTGTGCATCCCTGCCTCTGCTGAATTATTTTTATCCCTGGTGGGGATAAAAACATCCTGCGGACCTGCTTCTAAATCCCGATCTAAAACAAATGATTCGCGATACAGGCTTTAAAATCCCGCTTTGAATCAAATGATTGGCGATACAACTCATCCATCTTTTTGCCTTCTTGTATGAAGTTCTTCTATCAAGAGCACGCACCGCCACCTACTGTTCTTAATCTATTGTTAATCTGTTTATTCTGAGTCACAGCCCTGCAGTGTTTATCTTA
>NW_026128887.1:0-6222 GCF_022985175.1 Labeo rohita
CCGATCACAAGCCTGCTTCAGAGGTCCCGTCTGGTCTTAAGTCTGCTCCAGAGGCCTTCCCCATCGGAGAAGCTGCGCCAATGCCTCCAGAGGTGTCGGCGCCTGCCGTAGAACCTCTTATGGAGGGGGCGTTAACCGCTAAACTCTCTGCTTCTCCCTTTTTTCTGTCTGCATCCTCTGTCACTGTTCTCCCCAGGTCCCAGTCCATGATGCAGCCTCCTGTTCCGCCCCGGAGGGCTGCTGCGCCTCCTGTTCCGCCCCGGAGGGCGGCTGCGCCTCCTGTTCCGCCCCGGAGGGCGGCTGCGGCACCTCCTGTTCCGCCCCGGAGGGCTGCGGCACCTCCTGTTCCGCCCCGGAGGGCTGCTGCGCCTTCTCTCCCTATTCTGTCTGCCTCCTCTGTCCCTGCTTTCCCCAGGTCCCAGACCGTGACGCAGATTCCTGTTTCGCCCTGGAGGGCTGCTCCGCCTCCTGCTCTGCCTCCTGTTCCGCCCTGGAGGACCGTTCCGCCCTGGAGGGCTCTGGCGTTGCCTGCTCAGCCTCCGGCTCCGCCCTGGAGGGCTCCTGCTCTGCCTCCGGCTCCGCCCTGGAGGGCTCCTGCTCTGCCTCCGCTTCCGCCCTGGAGAGCTCTTGCGTCGCCTGTCCCGCCTCCGGCTCCGCCCTGGAGGGCTCTTGCGTCGCCTGCTCCGCCTCCGGCTCCGCCCCCGGAGGGCTCCTGCTCTGCCTCCAGCTCTGCCCCGGAGGGCTCCCGCTCCGCCCCGGAGGGCCGCTCCGCCTCCCGCTCCACCCCGGAGGGCCGCTGCTCCTCCCGTTTCGCCTCAGAGGGCCGCTCCAGCTCCTGCTCCGCCCTGGAGGGCCTTTGCCCAGCCGGTTCTGCCTCAGTCTCCTGGCCCCCCCACCGCTCCCCTGGACTGTTTTTCTGTTGTTTCTGTTGGAGCGTCTGGAAGCCGCTCCTTGGGGGGGGGGGGCTATGTCACGAATCTGGTCGGTGCTCTGCGGACTACCCACCACCAGATGTCACTCTCACCTTTTCGTTCACGCTTGACTGTCACTCTGTATCTCGGACTGCATCTCCCATCCTCCACCGCACTGATTGCGTCAACTCCCGTGACCAATCAGGCTTTCTATAAAAGCCCCAGACCGTCCCAGTTCATGTTACGGATAGTTGTAGTTTCCCAGTGTTTCCCTGTGTTTCCTAGCGTTTCCTAGTGTTTCCTTGTGTTTATCGGATCTCTCGCCTGCCTGACCATTCTCTCGGATTACCCTTCACGGACATTGTTCGCTCCTGATTGGACTTACGCCTGTTTCACGGACTCCGATTGTGCCTCGCCTACGATATCCCTGTCTGCTATGTTGTTTGACCCTGCCAGTTCGACCATGTATCTGTCTCGTTCCAATAAAAGCTCGCATGTGGATCCGCTCGTCTCTCGTCACTCACTCCCCGTTACAACAGTATGTTAGTACAGATTCAGACTCATCAGTTTTAATTTTACTAGCAAGATCCATGCAACTATTTTTATAGGCTAAATGTGAGGAAAACCAAAGCAAAACTGCGTCTGTGTGCGTCTCTGTCACGCACTTCAGTCTAGAAGAGTGAAAAAAAAATCTGTTTACAATGACTGCGTCCGAAAGCCTAGCTGACTTGCTGCCTCACTGCCTTGTCATTCAGTGACTTTGCAGTCACTTGTGTGTTTTTGCACAAAGGCACCTCATGAAACTGATTTCGGATAGGCTTCTGAGGCAGCGTAACCATTTAATAATCTACAACAAAGTTTTAATTATTACTAAACAAATATTTAGATACTATAATATTGATTTGTCACTAGAAATAACATCAAAAGTGCAAAACGTTATTCAGAAATATACATTTATGCACAAACTGACCACCAAATGCAACTTTCAGACGCCGTCTTTATTTTTTTAGCTCAACCGTCACAGAATGGAACACAGAGAATTGTGGGATTTCTAAGGCAGTGAAGGATACATCTATGCTGCCTTCAAAATTGTGTCTTGATGCCTTCCTGCCTTTAGAGCTTTTGGACGCAGCCAATGGAGCAGGTTGTTGTTGTTTTTTTTTAATTAGAAGAAAATGAGTTATGTTTTACTGTTTGTAGCATAACAGCATCTCAACAATACAAGACTACAGATAATTTATTTAAAATTAAACAGCTTGTATTGTAGTGTTGTTGTCCTGGTTTTAGACCACGAAGGTGTGTAGTGGTACATATTATGGTCATTGAAATATTTTCAGTTCATTTTGATAGTTTTATACACTGACCAAAATTGTAAAAACAACACTTTTGTTTTTGCCCCCATTTTTCATGAGCTGGACTCAATGATCTAAGACATTTTCTATGTACACAAAGGCCTATTTCTCTCAAATATTGTTCACAAAACTGTCTTAATCTGTGTTAGTGAGCACTTCTCCTTTGTTGAGATAATCCATCCACCTCACAGGTGTGGCATATCAAGATGCTGATTAGACAGCATGATCATTGCACAGGTGTGCCTTAGGTTGGCCACAATAAAAGGCCACTCTAAAATGTGCAGTTTTATCACACAGCACAATGCCACAGATGTTGCAAGTTTTAAGGGAGTGTGCAATTGTCCACCAGAGCTGTTGCCTGTGAATTGAATGTTCATTTCTCTACCATAAGCTCTCCAAAAGACCTTCAGAGAGTGGGCAAATGCCCAGGACCTCACATCCAGCATCTTCAGAAGATCGTCTGAGACCAGCCACCCAGCATCTGGCACTTTGGAGAGGTGTTTTCTTCTCATGGATGAATGCTCCTCATTGGATTTCACTGTACAGGGCAGATTGCAGACAGCGTATATGGCGTCGTGTGGGTGAGCGGTTTGTTAATGTCAACATTGTGGATTGAGTGGCCCATGGTGGTGGTGGGGTTGTGGTATGGGCAGGCGTATGTTATGGACAGTGAACAATTTATTGATGGCATTTTGAACACACAGAGATACCGTGATGAGATCCTGAGGCCCATTGTTGTGCCATTCATCCACGACCATCACCTCATGTTGCAGCATGATAATGCACTGCCCCATGTTGCAAGGATCTGTACACAATTCCTGGAAGATGAAAACATCCCAGTTCTTGCATGGCCAGCATACTCACCGGACATGTCACCAGTGTGTTCCAGTTCCTGCCAATATCCAGCAACTTCGCACAGCCATTGAAGAGGAGTGGACCAACATTCCACAGGCCACAATCAACAACCTGATCAACTCTTTTTGAAGGAGATGTGTTGCACTGCGTGAGGCAAATAGTGTTCACACCAGATACTGACTGGTTTTTGGACCACCCCCCAACCCACCCAATACAGTAAAACTGCACATTTTAGAGTGACCTTTTATTGTGGCCAGCCTAAGGCACATCTGTGCAATAATCATGCTGTCTAATCAGCATCTTGCTATGTCACACCTGTGAGGTGGATGGATTATCTTGGCAAAGGAGAAGTGCTCACTAACACAGATTTAGACAGATTTGTGAACAATATTTGAGAGAAATAGGCCTTTTGTGTACATAGAAAAAGTCTTAGATCTTTGAGTTCAGCTCATGAAAAATGGGGGCAAAAACAAAAGTGTTGCATTTATAATTTTGGTCAGTGTATTTGTGGTTGTGACTGTTTAAGGTAAAATTAATGTACATACTGGTAAATGGGTTAAAACAGACCCTGGTTATCATCACTAAATCATTTACCTTGTTCAGTGCCACATTTACCACTGTAGAGTTGGTGTCACTGGTGGCTTTGCAGGCAAATCCGGAGATACAGATGGAGATGATGAACTGAAGGATGGAGAACACCAGCAATATTCCAACGATTCCCACATCATATGTCTAAAAAATATTCAACATGCCAAACATGATTCAACATGAAAGCAGTTTCTCAAATAATATTCCATCAATTATATAGAGTGAGTTTCTAAATGTTAGATATGGTTTTCAGACTCTTGAAACATATTGTGCACAAGTCATATTAACTGCTTTTGTAATACTTTTATGGTGCTTTTGCATCATTTTGAAGTATGAAATGTCCAGTTCATTCTAAGTGTATAACTAACACAATGTATATTTTTAAAAATTAGCTTCTATTAGTTAATAATGACACAAACTATGTACTTAAATAAAACATAATCATATTAATATAGTCTTGCACATTATACCTTATAATATCTGTAATAGTTCACTGAAAGGAGATGCATCTCTATGCCCATCAGAACAATGGCTGCCGCTGCAGTTAGAGCACTGATCACATTCATTATAAGAGAAGCTTTCACCTGCAGGAAGAAAAGCTGACACATGAAAGATGACAGTAGTAATGGTGCACACTTGTAATGGGGTACAAAAAAAGAAGAAGAAGAATATTGGAGTACGTTGATTTGAGTCTTTCTACTTTAAAAGTTCATGTTTAATTCAGCGTCTTACTTGCCATTTCTTTGTAATTAATTGTGAAATTTAGTAGCAATATCAGAGTAAAAACTGTTTGCTGTTTTTTTTTTTTTTTTTCAGTGCAATTTTGTAACTTTACAATGAGTCAGATGTCTTTTTAGTGCACATCCTTAGTGGTAGAAGTGTCTCAGTTTTTAGACTACTGTGGTAAAAGTGAATTTACCATGGAAATCTTGTGCTTTCCTTTTATACTGTTTATGGGCCATTCCACCGAATGGGTGCCATCAATTAATCAATCAATCAATCAATCAATCAATAGTAATTTTATTTCAGTCCTCAAAGACAATATTTCACAAAAAATAAGTATATAAACATAGACACCAAAAAAGGCATAGGCCAAAGCCTTGCTTATTATTCCTACCCTTCATAAATGATTAACTGATGAATGACACTTTTTACTAAATTAGATAACACAAGATAAACAAAATTACATAAAACATTTCCCAAAATGTACTAATTCCAAACATACATGATAACAATACACATTTCAACTATTACTTCAAAATGTAAACTGATACATTGACAGTATTTTAAAACCCAGTAATATAATTATCAACTTGCATTTGTACATTTTCTTAAATTTGCAAAGTAAATTACATAGTTTTAATTCATTATTACATTTATTCCATAGATTAACCCTTTTGACAGATATACACCTTTTTTTTTTTTTTTACATTTGTTATTGCCCTTTATTTGTTCATAAACATTACTTTGTCTTATTTTAAACAGCCTCTGAATACGATTTGGAAGCAAATTATTATAAACTTTGTACATTATCTGTGCTGTATATAAATCAACTAAATCTACAAATTTTAAAACATGTAAATTAATAAACATTTTGTTTGCTGTTATTTCATAATAATCAGCCCTTTTAACAATCCTTAAGTCATTTCTGTCCCCAGGACATTTTATGTACAAATATGCACAAAAATAACTATAAAATACATTTTATTATTAAGCGAAGTGTCCTGCACTTTAATGTAATTGCAAATTTAAAATATATAATTAAGAAAAATAAAATTAAAATATATAATAAAAAATATAAATTATAGCATTTGTACATTTTCCCAGTGTCTAATGCTTCATTTAACATGAGGTATGTTTAAAATTCTTCAGAAATCATTTTTATTTTTGCATTTTTGTGTACCTCCATATCCCATCTATGCTTTAAATAAATTAATTTCAAAACAAATCTATAATATTTTAGATATAATACACACACATATAATGGTGGCTGGCAGTGTGAATATATCCTAATTATTATTATAGTATCCTCATAATATTAGCATGTACTCCATGTGGCTAGTGTCATAAGTCAGACCTCCGTGGCTCTCTCCGACCGTCATCAGCGGGAACCTTCCCCGGAGTTTTAACGTTCCCACCCGGACTCGTTTCACCCACGCACCTCGGTGATTTCCACCACAGGTGTTCCTTGTTTTCTCCGCTATTTAAGCACCTGGTTCGCGGCAATATGGCGCGAAGTTTTGTCTAGCCCCGGCTGCAACTCTGAGCGTTTTCTCCCCTTTACCTTGACTGCCTTGGATTTCCTATTACTGCTTGATACCCCGACCTTCTGCCTGGACACGGATTACGATTACAGCTTGATACCCCGATACTCTGCCCGGACTCTGGTACTGATTATCGTCTCTCCTTTGCTACAACTGTTTATTGGTGTGTTTGACCCTTGCCTGTGTGACCCTGCCTTCATTAAAGCTTGCAAATGGATCCACCTCAGGATCCAGCGGCTATCTATCAGTTGG
>NW_026128888.1:0-6219 GCF_022985175.1 Labeo rohita
GTTTGATTACTGATATAATCATAGAAATGATTACAGCATTTTATATCATTATAATCAGAAAGATATTCCAGATGATTACATGTATTCAATTGCAAATGATATTAGTCATATTCATGTGTATCTTGATTTAACAATAATACGAATGTGACTGTTTTATATTGATTTGACATTAATACCATTACTGATGTGAATACTAATACGATTGTTTTATACAAGGCACAGGAGTGTTAAGTAAGACATTCTGTCTTAAAGTGGCCATTGTGAGATTGTAACAATCCTGACCTCCTGTGCCCTTCTCATACTAACCTGAAAAGTAGACGTGACATGTCTAGCCTAGAGACTCATAGGACATGATGTACTGTTGTTTCCTGAAGGGTGTGATGTTTGATTTCACTTCTTCATATTTACCATATAAATGTTGGTGTCTTCCTTTAATAAATGCCTTTGAGGGAATTACACCTTTTCTGTGTGTGGTTATCTCAATGGTCCAGGATCCTGACTCTGTGTTCCATCGCTCAACTAGAATCGAATCTCGGCAGTTAATCAAGTTAGATATTAAATTCTAACAAGTGGGTCATGCTTTTCAGGTGTTTTCTGATAACTGTCTGTCATGTGCTTTGATTTATGATAGGCAACATGCTGTGATGCAGCCGTGTTCCCCTCTGTCCCACACACACGTGCATATAACATGCTGTTGTAGCGCTTACTCTATGCAATTAACTTTGTAATGCACATTCTAAGGACCAGCGTCTCGCTGCTGAGAAAGATGCCACAACAACAGTGAATGGACCAGATTCTGAAGATTTGTTTTAACTTGCAAAACTTGGTTAACTTGGTAAGTTGTTTCAATTGATAGAAAACAGTGAAAAAACAAACAAACAAACGAAAAAAACAATATGGTCACAAATTTCAGTGACTTGATTTTCTGGTGTAACTATTTGTTCCCTTAAATCAATCGATGCTCAAAAAAAAAAAAAAAAAACATAAAGAATAAACATATAACCTCAGCTGTAAATAAAAAAAAAAACTGATCAACAATTCTCAACAGAATTTGTATATTTGAACCCTCAATTTTTTCAGTCTCTCAGAAAACCAGTTTTTTTCTAATCGTCCGTAGAGAGGTTTCAAAGTTCTTTTATCCGTCACGAGGAAACAATGGCTCCATCCAAGAAGAACAGAAAAAGAGAAAAGTCATTCCATTTCCTACCATTTGCAGTTCACAACTGGTCTTTTTCACAGAAAAATCCAAGAACAGACTCAAGGGGCTCGCCAGTCCAATCCCTCCTCAGAACCAACGGAAGGCCGGGACAGTTCCAGAACGTGGGCTCCAGAACATCTCATTGCATCAGACAGGGCATCAACCCAACATGGAAGGGACAGAACCACAACAAAAAACCTTACCTTGTACAGACAAGGTCACAAAACAATCATTAATATCTTTGTTGTAACTGTCATGAATCTGGTCGGTGACCTTCGGTCCACTCACCACCAGATGTCGCTCTTGCTCTGTCACATCTCACAGACTGTTGCACTACACCCCGGACTATGTCTCCCATCACACATTGCGCTGATTGCGCCCACACCTGTAGCCAATCAGACGAGTTGTTTAAGCCCCGGACTTTCCCCCCTGTATCTCACAGAGTATTGTGGAGTTGTAAGTGGAGAACTGTGTTCGTTGCGTTTAGCACTCTCCTAGTGCTAGCAGCTTTACATAGTCGTTCCTGAGTTTCCTATTTCCTGAGTTTCCTAGATCCTGAGTTCCCTTAGTTTAGCTTTCTTGCCTGGCCATCTTGTTTCGTCTGCCTTGCCGCCTGCCTCTTGGACTTCTCGCTCGTCTTCTCGCTCTGCTTCGCTCTATGGATTATGTTCGCCGCTGATCGACCCATGCCTGCTTCACGGACTACTCTTGTGCCTCGCCCCGACATACCTGTTTGCTATTGTTTCGACCCTGCCTGTTTTCACCATGTCTTTGTTTCGTCCCTCCAATAAAAGTTTGCATTTGGATCCGCTTGTCTCTCGTCTCCCTTTCTGCGTTACTGTAACAACATAAAACAAAGTTTTGCCTCATGAAAGAAAAAAAACTAATCATTGTACATTATACACTTCACACAGAACTTGAATGTCTTGAATATATGTAAAGTGAAAAAGTGAAAGTGAAAACGTATTGTCAACTATGGTGACCCATAGTCGAAATTGGTCCTCTGCATTTAACCCATCACAAGTGCACACACATAGCAGTGAGAAGTGAACACACACACACACACACACACACACACACACTGTGAACATACACCCGGAGCAGTGGGCAGCCATTGCTCCAGCACCCAGGGAGCAATTGGGGGTTCAGTGCCTTGCTCAAGGGCACTTCAGTCATGGTATTGAAGGTGGAAAGAGCGCTGTTTATTCACAAAAAAAACCTTCAGTCCCTGCTGGTGCAGGAATCAAACCAGAGACCTTTAGGTTACAAGCCCGACTCTCTAACCATTAGGCCATGACTGTATTCATGTACATGAATACTTCAAATAAAGAACATTTTCTTTATATGTGCCATGTCTGTGACTGTTTTTTTCCACATAACACACTCAATTTACACATGACTGACCACTTCTACTCAAATAATTGATCACACAGTTAGCTGTTATTTCCTAAATACAGTTTTACACTCTCACTGATTCCCACACTAATTCTCACACTAATTCCTCTTGTTTCCCTTCTTAAACATTAATAATGATTTGATTTGTTACTATTATTAAAGCAAGTTAACTTACCAAGGAGATTGCTAAACACACAGAACATTCCAGGAAGGCATGGATGTACCTCATCCCCTTTAAACACTTTTCTTTTTCCTTTTTAATCAAAAATACTGTAACGCCACGCCAGCAGAGGGAGCCCTCACCCATTGACTCTCTGTTACCGCTCCCTCTGCTGCTTCATGGGTAACTTCCTGTTTGGTGGCCATTTAAGGAGGCCTACACCAAACAGGCCTCGCAAAGTATTGTTTTGCTGTGCTGACTCTACTAAGCGTTTTCTCCTGTTTCATTGCCCTGTTATTTTCCACGGTTTTGTTTTATAGTCATAGTTTTTGTCTTTTTTTTGCCATAGTTTTGTCTTGATCCATTGCCATAGTTTTTGCCTTGTCTCATTGCCTTGTTTATCTTGTTATTTTGGACTACTCTCTTGGTATTTTGACGTTCTGCCTGTCTTATTGGATTATGCTCTGGCCTCGCCCTGATTATCACTGTTTGTTGGAGATAGACCTTGCCTGTCTGACTACGATCTGTATAATAAAGCTCGCACTTGGATCTACTCACGCTTCCAAAGAGTCCTGTTACAAATACACTTCACTAAACATGTTAGCAACTCCCCAATGCTAACAAGGTATATACATATCACCATATCTTTTGATATTCATGAGTTGAATGTGCATTTCACTCAGTTGGCAATATCAATTGCATTCATAATTAATGCAAAATAAAGTTCGTCATTTCACTCACGTATATCCTTTGACAATTCTTCTAGGAGGTTGTTTCTTTCTCTTTTTTTCCACGGAGCAAAATGAACACCATGCTCATCAGGAATCAGTACAAGTGTAAGCGAGCTGCTTCTAACTCCACATGTGAACCTCGTGCAAATCCCGGAAATCAATTTTTCTGCTGCGCCGCATTCTGCGCTCTCATGGGGCTTCTTAAGTTGAAGACGGCTCACTATTGGTCACATCAGTAACCAATTAATAATATGTGTTTGTATTAAATTAATATTTTCTTTTATAAATTGACTTCTTTTGAATAAGTTTCAATACTTTTTCCATTATTAGGTTCTCATATAAATATATATAACATTACTTTTTTTCTCTTTTACTCTCTGGTAACCTTGGTTACACTTTCCCCTCCTGGATCATAGCACGTCCATGTGCGTGGGAGTGTAAATCACACAGGTGAAACTGCACTGGGTCCAGTATTGTGACAATATTCAATATAATCACATTCTTCTACTGACTCAGAAAATGCTGAGACTGAATGACTGAAATCGACACTCAATTTTCAGGTAAAGGCAGTTCATCAATGGATTCAATGATGTCATTATCTAGCTCAGTTCAGTTCAAATAGTATACAATATCGTCTGAAGAAAAAGTGTCCCCAACTAAGCAAGCCAGTGGCGACAGTGGCAAGGAACCAAAACTCCATCGGTGACAGAATGAGAGAAAAAAAACTTGGGAGAAACCAGGCTCAGTCACAGGGCCAGTTCTCCTCTGGCCAGACGCAGAGGACTCATCTGGTTCCCGTGGTCTTGTGCCGATGGCCGACTAGGTGATGAGGTCTTCACTGGGGATCCGTCTCTGGGGCTCATCTAGTCGATGTGGTCTCCGCTGACATTCAGGGCTGTAGAGGTCATCTCTAGGTGCCAATCCACTGTCTGGGCTGGGTACGGACTGGATCTGGGGGATTGCAGTGACCATCTGATCTGGATACGGACTGGATCTGGTGGTTAAGGTGACCTCGGAATAAGAAAGAAACAGACTAATATTAGCGTAGATGCCATTCTTCTTTCGATGCACTGAGTGAATTGGCGTTATGGGAAGTGTTCCTGTTTCCGGTTGACCTAATTAATGCAGCCTAACAATCCTTTAACGGATTTGAATTATATGAATATGTTGATGTGTTATGTGTAAGCAAGGTTAAAAAGATGGGTCTTTAATCTAGATCAGTGTGTCTACGTCCCAAACAATGTTGGGTAGATTGTTCCAGAGTTTGGGCGCTAGATAAGAAAATGATCTGCCGCCCGCAGTTGATTTTGATATTCTAGGTATTATCAAATTGCCAGAGTTTTGAGAACGCAGCAGACGTGAGGGAGTATAATGCGATAAGAGCTCGCTCAGGTACTGAGGAGCTAAACAATTTAGGGCTTTATAAGTAATTAGCAAGATTTAAAAATCTATGCGATGTTTAATAGGGAGCCAGTCCAGTGTTGAAAGAGCCGGGCTAATATGGTCATACTTTCTGGTTCTAGTAAAAACTCTAGCTGCTGCATTTTGGACCAGCTGGAGTTTGTTTATTAGGGGTGAAGGGTCCAGAGACTAGACATCGTCCAGCCACGGTTAGGCACTGGCCCACACTTCAACTGCCCGCTTCGGCCTCTGCTTTGATTTAGCCCCCTCAGGCCCACATCACCCCAGAGGGGCCTAAAATCACGTGAAAACATTCCCAAATTGGTGCAAAAAATCCCAAAATAGGGCTAGAGTGCTTGTGGTTATTTCCTGTAGGGCTACACACTATAGTGACTGGTAAGTTTAGGGGTGTGGTGTTGTGCGGCTTTCAGATTTAGGGATCTTTCTGGATGGAGCAAAAATGGTTAAAGCCCCAAAGAAAAAATACTAACTGTACTTATTGGCCTCAACATCTTTCTGGATGGAGGAAATTACTTTCTGGAATCTTTTATATACTTTTTCTGTGCCTTCAACATCATCTCACACACTGATGGAGGCTTAGGGTTAGGTTAGAAAAATTACAACAGCTCCCCCCAACCTAGCACCCGTCTAGGAAGGTTTGGAGTAGGGAGACTGAGGATGGTGCACGGGCCGACGCATGTCTGACTTTACCAGGAAAGCCTTTATCTATGTCCCGTTCCAGGAGAGTAGGCTGTTTTTGGAGCGTAGGGCTAAGCTTTGGGAAGACCAGGAGTTCAGTTTCGGTTAGGTTTAATGCGAAGGTTGGTTCAAAGTTAAATCTGAACGTCCATAGGATTTGAGAACGCAAAGTTTTTGACTAAACTTGTTCCCGACCAGCGAACCAAGCAGCACCCAAAAGTTACCGCTCGATAATCCTGATCAGGCATTGCATTCCGTCAGCGAGTGCTATTTAGGATTTTAATCTTGACTACGACCATCCTTCGTTCAAGATGCGGCTAAGTCACCATTGCGATGGAAACGCTAGGGTTCAGGTCCATAGGGCTACGAATGGTAGGTTTAGGTTAGGTGTTGGTTCGGGCTAGATTTAGTCCTTAGGTCTACCAATGGTAGGTTTGGGTTGGGTTAGGGTTAGGGTTAGGTTAGAAAAATTACAACAGCTCCCCCCAACCTAGCACCCGTCTAGGAAGGTTTGGAGTAGGGAGACTGAGGAGAATGCACGGGCCGACGCATGTCTGACTATACCAAGGGAGCCTTTATCCATCTCCCATTCCAGGAGAGTAGCCTTATTAGGCATGGGGCTAAGAATGTGGAAG